>NW_025275977.1:0-1294 GCF_018294505.1 Triticum aestivum
ATTACGGTCAATGGAAATATGGAGCGCTCTCTTCATACGGAGGAGGACACTGCGGCCCTAGCAGCCGAAGTCCAAAATGGCCTATTCACGCCGAACAGCTCATCGGTCGTTAAAACCGCAGACACAGCTAAACGTGTCTGGCGTACGCCTCAGTGCAGCACCTCAGATAAACCTGAACTCGATTAGCAGTTATGCCCCCATCGATTGCCCCATAAGGTGATAGCATACATGCCTCGTGTACACAAGTATACCCTTAAAATTCCTTGGGCGGCGTTAGGGGCACACTGCACACAAATAGTCCATAGTTCGGCTCGACCCTATTCGAACTCTAAAGTTATCTTTCAAGGTTCAATGAACGAACCAGCTTTGTTTATGGCCACACCGGATTCCTTTTTCTAGGTTTTTTTCTTTTTTTACAGATGGCCATTGATACGGGGCTAACTCGATGTAGGCCGATCTTTCACATTTGGAGTGGGATCCCTCGAAGAACACGATGAACACGGGGAAGAACGGAGAGAAATCACAAGGGGAAACACTCAAGAACAAGTCCGATCACACATCCACTAGACAATCAAACACACAAGATCCACAAGGTACATGAACAACAAAGAGAAAGATACAAGGTAGAGTTCATCCCAAGTCCAAAGGAGTTGGGGGCTTGAATCCTAGAAGGATCTTCCCATGAAGGGCTCTTGATGATATCTCGCAGGATCTTCTCCTAGATGGAGGTCTTGGCCTCCAATGGAGTAGTGGTCTCTCTCTCTCAAGAGTAGAGATAGGTAGGAGCAAAGCTCACATACAAATGCGCTATCACTTTGCTAACCCTAGAAAGGAGGTGGAGGTGGTCTATTTATAGTCTAAGCCACGAAGGGGTAAGTGGGAGAGGGATACAAGGCCAAAGGCCCGCGGCTGCACACAGGCAGGGTGGTAGTGCCGGACTCATGGGCGGTAGTACTGCTTGAGCGGTAGTACCGCTTGCTTTGGGCGGTAGTACTGCCCTTTCTGGACTGGGCAGGTCCTTCTTCTTCCGTCTCCGCTTCTAGGCTTCCCTCGCGGATGGTGTAGTGGTTCCTTGGCGCTTGCACTCCTCAACATCCGTGAAGCTCCAACGATACCTATGCATGCACACGGGAGAAGTGTCAAGTAGTATACCATCCTCGAAGGGGTCAAGTGAACACGTGTAAAGGAGAAGATTCACCTTTATGTATGACAAGTAGAGGTCGCACGTGTCACTTGCCAAACAGACTCTTGACATGGTGATGACCGTAGGATGCTCCGCATCATCCCCCCCCCC
>NW_025275978.1:0-1294 GCF_018294505.1 Triticum aestivum
GGGGGGGGGGCTTTTTCTTAAATAGAAAACAATTTAGCATAACAGCAAGAAAGTGTTGGGGAACGTAGCAGAAATTCAAAATTTTCTACGCATCACCAAGATCAATATATGGAGATACTGGCAATGAGAGAGGGGGGAGTGCATCTTCATACCCTTGAAGATCGCTAAGAGGAAGCGTTACAAGAACGTGGTTGATGGAGTCGTACTCGCGGCGATTCAAATCGCGGAAGATCCGATCTAGCGCCGAACGGACGGCGCCTCCGTGTTCAACACACATACAGCCCGGGGACGTCTCCTCCTACTTGATCCAGCAAGGGGAGAGGAGAAGTTGAGGGAGAGCTTCGGCAGCACGATGGCGTGGTGGTGGAGCTTGCAGTTCTCCGGCAGAGCTTCGCCAAGCACTACGGAGGAGGAGGAGGTGTTGGGTAGGGAGAGGGCTGCGCCAGGGGCAAGGGTAAAGCTCCCATGCGCCTCCCCACTATATATAGGGGTGGAGGGGGCTGGTTTCTTGCCCTCCAAGTCCATTGGGGCGTTGGCAAAGGTGGGAGGAAAGAAATCCCATCATTTCCTTCCCCACCGATTGTTACCCCCCTTTTTAGGGATCTTGATCTTATCCCTTCGGGATATGATCTTATTCCTTCTAAGGGGGGATCTTGGTGCGCCTTGACCAGGGGTGTGGGGCCTTGCCCCCACTACCCACGTTCATGTGGGTCCCCCCATGCAGGTGGGCCCCACTCCGGAACCTTCTAGAACCTTCCCGGTACAGTACCGAAAAATCCCGAACATTTTCCGGTGGCCAAAATAGGACTTCCTATATATAAATCTTTACCTCCGGACCATTCCGGAACTCCTCGCGACGTCTGGGGTCTCATCCGGGACTCCGAACAACATTCGGTAACTGCACACTAATTCCCATAACAACTCTAGCGTCACCGAACCTTAAGTGTGTAGACCCTACGGGTTTGGGAATCATGCAGACATGACCGAGACAGCTCTCTGGCCAATAACCAACAGTGGGATCTGGATACCCATGTTGGCTCCCACATGTTCCATGATGATCTCATCCGATGAACCACGATGTCGAGGATTCAATCAATCCCGTATTCAATTCCCTTTGTCTAGCGGTATAGTACTTGCCCGAGATTCGATCATCGGTATCCCGATACCTTGTTCAATCTTGTTACCGGCAAGTCTCTTTACTCGTTCTGTAACACATCATCCCGTGATCAACCCCTTGGTCACATTGTGCACATTATGATGATGTCCTACCGAGTGGGCCCAGAGATACCTCTCC
>NW_025275979.1:0-1294 GCF_018294505.1 Triticum aestivum
ATGTTCTTGTAATAGGATTCACGACTTGCATGTCGATGAGTATGACAACCGGCAGGAGCCATAGGAGTTGTCTTTATTTATTGTATGACCTGCGTGTCATTGAAGAACGCCATGTAAACTACTTTACTTTATTGCTAAACGCGTTAGTCATAGAAGTAGAAGTAGTCGTTGGCGTGACAACTTCATGAAGACACGATGATGGAGATCATGGTGTCGTGCCGGTGACGATGATGATCATGGAGCCCCGAAGATGAAGATCAAAAGGAGCAAAATGATATTGGCCATATCATGTCACTATTTGATTGCATGTGATGTTTATCATGTTTATGCATCTTGTTTGCTTAGGACGACGGTAGTAAATAAGATGATCCCTTACAAAATTTCAAGAAGTGTTCTCCCCTAACTGTGCACCGTTGCTACAGTTCGTCGCTTCTAAGCACCATGTGATGATCGGGTGTGATGGATTCTTACGTTCACATACAACAGGTGTAAGACAGTTTTACACAGCGAAAACACTTAGGGTTAACTTGACGAGCCTAGCATGTGCAGACATGGCCTCGGAACACGGAGATCGAAAGGTCGAGCATGAGTCGTATGGTAGATACGATCAACATGAAGATGTTCACCAATGATGACTAGTCCGTCTCACGTGATGATCGGACACGGCCTAGTTGACTCGGATCATGTGATCACTTAGATGACCAGAGGGATGTCTATCTAAGTGGGAGTTCATAAGATGAACTTAATTATCTTGAACATAGTCAAAAGACCTTTTGTAAATTATGTCGTAAGCTCGCGCTTTAGTTCCACTGTTTAGATATGTTCCTAGAGAAAATATAGTTGAAAGTTGATAGTAGCGATTATGCGATCAGTAGAAAGCTTATGTCCTTAATGCACCGCTCAGTGTGCTGAACCCCAACGTCGTTTGTCGATGTTGCGAACATCGGACATACACGTTTTGATAACTACGTGATAGTTCAATTAAATGGTTTAAGTAGAGGCACCAAAGACGTTTTCAAAACGTCGCGGAACATATGAGATGTTTCGAGGGCTGAAATTGGGATTTCAGGCTCGTGCCCACGTCAAGAGGTATAAGACCTCCGACGATTTTCTTAGCCTGCAAACTAAGGGATAAAAGCTCAATCGTTGAGCTTGTGCTCAGATTGTCTGAGCACAACAATCACTTGAATCGAGTGGGAGTTGATCCTCCAGATGAGATAGTGATGTTCCCCAAAGTCATTGCCACCAAGCTGCTAGAGCTTCGTGATTAACTATAACATATCAGGGATAGATA
>NW_025275980.1:0-1294 GCF_018294505.1 Triticum aestivum
ACCTTTTTTTAGAAAACAATAAATGCTCTTTTGGTGGTGAACAACAATTCTTAGAGTAACATGGTAAATTACGAATTGTAAATACTTGATTTAGGCTGTAATTCACAGGCAGTATAAGGAAGAGAAGCCCAAAAAAACAATCATAAAAAATTTCACCAACATCATCACCAAGCTAATAAGCAGAATAGTCTCAACTCGGCATATTTTTATGAACTACGCCATGCATACCATAAAACAAATATTGAAACTTTAACCATATATACAATTTGAGAAGAACCAGCAAATATCAAATTTAGTTGTTCAATCACTTACAATGTGCTTAAAATAAAATCAGGGATTAAATTTGGCATGCAATAAAAGATACCGAAAGATAATAAGGCAAGTAGTATATGCGTGACAAATCCATAGGAATTCATTTGGCATTATATAATTACTTGCCTGGTCGACAAGTTAGCTACCTCCCTGCATGCCTCTATATAAGAAGAGGTACTCCAAATCTAGTCAGACAAACAAATAAAGTCTTATATAAGGAGAGCACATGATGGCGTTAGCCAATAACAACAACCTTAGTTCTTGGGCTGCCATACTCGCCATGGCTCTCCTAGTCATGGCTACCTTTTCTTTCTACGAAGGAGTGTCAGGTTAGTGCACTAAGTCATGGATGTATATACTTTTAGATGGATTGTACGCTAACGACCACGCTCATTTGTGAATACGAATGTATGTGTAGATGAAGTGGTGAGCGATACGACTGGAGAGACATGTGTGGCTGACTATGAATGTGATCAGACATCGTGTGAAGTTAGGTGCCAGATCATGAACATGGACCCAAGTGCAGCCCGCTGTGAGATAAAGGCCGGATCAATTCCCTATTGTTGTTGCCGCCCATGACTACATGCGGCACATCAGATATGAAAATAATGGAAAATGTTCTGAGACCATAATTCATGTATCTTCTGCATGCTTGGTCAATTAATAGGAATGATAAGAGGAGATTGCTTTTTGTTTGTTTGGCGAGGGGATAAGAGGAGATTGCTCGCCACATATATTGAAGAAGTACTCTGTTTTTTGGCCATGTGCGTTTGTTACAAATTATTATATAGTTTCAATCAGATTTAAATATCCGATCTCGCACATGTTTTTGCTGTTTCAATTACCTAATGTACCAGGTAAGAGGCATGATATTTTTATCAAAAGGTCTGCTTTGGCTGGAAGAAGAGGTAGCTAGAAAGTCTCATGTAGTAAGTTGGGATAAAGTTTGTCAACACAACGATTTTTTTTTTTTGCGTGGCAT
>NW_025275981.1:0-1294 GCF_018294505.1 Triticum aestivum
TATGACCTAAACGACAGTGCCACAAATAAGTTGCACTTTCATTATCAACTCTGTATCTTTTGGTTTCAACATTATGAATATGTGTATTACTACTATCGAGATTTAGTAAGAATAGACCACTCTTCAAGGGTGCATGACCATAAAAGATATTACTCATATAAATAGAACAACCATTATTCTCTGATTTAAATGAATAACCGTCTCGCATTAAACAAGATCCAGATATAATGTTCATGCTCAACGCTGGCACCAAATAACAATTATTTAGGTCTAATATTAATCCCGAAGGTAGATGTAGAGGTAGCGTGCCGACCGCGATCACATCGACTTTGGAACCGTTTCCCACGCGCATCGTCACCTCGTCCTTTGCCAGTGCCCGCTTATTCTGTAGTCCCTGTTTCGAGTTGCAAATATTAGCAACAGAACCAGTATCAAATACCCAGGTGCTACTGCGAGCATTGGTAAGGTACACATTAATAACATGTATATCACATATACCTTTGTTCACCTTGCCATCCTTCTTATCCGCCAAATACTTGGGGCAGTTCCGCTTCCAGTGACCAGTCTGCTTGCAGTAGAAGCACTCAGTTTCAGGCTTAGGTCTAGACTTGGGTTTCTTCTCTTGAGCAGCAACTTGCTTGCCGTTCCTTTTGAAGTTCCCCTTTTTCTTCCCTTTGCCCTTTTTCTTGAAACTAGTGGTCTTGTTAACCATCAACACTTGATGCTCCTTCTTGATTTCTACCTCCGCAGCTTTCAGCATTGCGAAGAGCTCGGGAATAGTCTTGTTCATCCCTTGCATATTATAGTTCATCATGAAGCTCTTGTAGCTTGGTGGCAGTGATTGGAGAATTCTGTCAATGACGCAATCATCCGGAAGATTAACTCCCAATTGAATCAAGTGATTATTATACCCAGACATTTTGAGTATATGCTCACTGACAGAACTGTTCTCTTCCATCTTGCAGCTATAGAACTTATTGGAGACTTCATATCTCTCAATCCGGGCATTTGCTTGAAATATTAACTTCAACTCCTGGAACATCTCATATGCTCCATGACGTTCAAAACGTCGTTGAAGTCCCGATTCTAAGCCGTAAAGCATGGCACACTGAACTATCGAGTAGTCATCAGCTTTGCTCTGCCAGACGTTCATAACATCTGGCGTTGCTCCAGCAGCAGGCCTGGCACCCAGCGGTGCTTCCAGGACGTAATTCTTCTGTGCAGCAATGAGGATAATCCTCAAGTTACGGACCCAGTCCGTGTAATTGCTACCATCATCTTTCAACTTTGCTTT
>NW_025275982.1:0-1294 GCF_018294505.1 Triticum aestivum
ACTGTACGACACACTCGAGGCTCCCAAATCGTCTTCCGCGAATTTCCATCCATCACATATAATTCCATCTTAGCTGACATGACTTCCTGCAACGCCTTCAAGCATCTCTGTCATGCCAATAAATTTTCATCCTTGTCTGCCATAACCCAAGGTTTTCAGTTCCGTTGAACTTCTCCACCTCAAACCCGGTACCCGTTGGCGCCATAGTTCTTTGTACGGCTGACCCTGTGAAAAATTATCCCAGCTTTGCACGTGATTCCCAAGTACACAAACGGAACAGAACATGGTATGCTTCTATGTACTAGTTGCAATTCAACCAGGCCTTCACGTGACGTGCTCTTGGCTCAATCCCGATGCTACAGTTGCTTTGCCTTGTCAATTCCTCCTGCTAAATCCGATGGATGCCAACACGATGGATTTTTCCATCGCCAAATTGATCTGCCTACCTCCGTCCGCGTCGCACACGTGGACTGCACTTCTGGTCTAAAACAAACCTCACATAGCTACCCAAACGTGTCTTCAGATCAACAGCATGGGCCTCACGCGCCACGTCTGGCCCGCTGCTCCTTCTTGTCTCCAATCCACGGTAGCAAGCCGCACAGGCATAGCCAGCCTGCCCACAAGCCGCCGCCCCACGCGTCTTATGCTGAGCCGCGTGTATCGCTGCGGCTGTCCACAGCTGCTGCAACTCGCCGAGATCAATCTGTCACCGTTGTAACCACCCGCGCCGATTCCGATTACTGCTGAAGATTACAACGCGACCAACTCTGCTTTAGATCACAACTCGCCGACGTCCTTCATCCGTATTATGATCGCATCATGCAGATTCCGGTCGGTGTTCTTCCTCCTCCAAATCAACATCCATAGCCTCCGAACAACCAAAATCCGAGGCATACTGTCGATCATCCGAGGACCAAGCAATCACACGAGCACGACACCGAGATTTGTTAATGAGGTTCACCGATATGGCTACATCCCCGGGGCCTGACTATGGGCGCTCCTCCCCATGATACCGCTATAATACCGCACCCGGTCGCCCTGGACACCGGCACATGCCGCCGGCTTCCCCTGCGTTCCGGTGCTATTATGTTGGCATAGGTTACATTGTGTGTCTACCCCCGCTATATAAGAGAGGCCTAGGATACAAGTGTCCTACTAGGACACGACTCCACATCCTATGTAAACACGGTACAACTACAAGTCCAACTGTAACCTACCTTATACACTATATTCGACACAACTCTAACAAACTCCACCTTGGCGAATATTCTCCACCACCTTGAGTTCGTCCATG
>NW_025275983.1:0-1294 GCF_018294505.1 Triticum aestivum
GAGTGGCTCCTTATCAACGGGAGCTGCAAGCACTGGCGGATTAGCCAATTGTCGCTTCAAATCCTCAAACGCTTTATCAGCCTCAGGACTCCAGACAAATTGATCCGTCTTTTTGAGCATTTGATATAAGGGAATCGCCTTCTCACCGAGACGACTGATAAACCGGCTCAACGCGGCAATCCGGCCGGCCACACGCTGAACATCATTGATACACTTCGGTTTAGCCAAGGAGGTGATGGCTGTGATTTTTTCTGGATTGGCCTCAATTCCTCTATTGGACACTAAGAAGCCCAACAATTTGCCTGCAGGTACACCAAAAACGCACTTAGCCGGATTGAGCATCATCTTGTATGTCCTCAGGTTATCAAAGGTTTCCTTTAAATCGTTAACCAGAGTCTCCTTCTTCCGTGATTTAACCACAATATCATCCACATAAGCATGCACATTGCGACCAATCTGTTCATGAAGGCAATTTTGCACCCACCGTTGGTAAGTGGCCTGCGCACTCTTGAGCCCAAATGGCATAGAAACATAGCAGAAGGCTCCAAAGGGAGTAATGAACGCCGTCTTCTCCTGGTCCTTAACCGCCATCTTGATCTGATGATAACCCGAATAAGCATCCAGAAAACTTAAACGCTCGCAGCCCGCCGTAGCATCAATGATCTGATCAATACGGGGGACGGCAAAGGGATCTGCTGGACAAGCTTTATTCAAATCTGTGTAATCCACACACATGCGCCAGGTGCCGTTCTTCTTAAGAACCAGCACCGGATTAGCAAGCCACTCAGGATGAAAAACTTCAACAATAAACCCGGTTGCCAAGAGCCTGGCCACTTCTTCGCCAATCGCTTTACGTCTTTCTTCGTTAAACCGACGGAGGAACTGTTTGACCGGTTTGTATTTAGGATCCACATTAAGAGTGTGCTCAGCGAGTCGCCTCGGTACACCAGGCATGTCAGAAGGCTTCCACGCGAAAATGTCCCGATTCTCACGGATGAACTCGATGAGCGCGCTTTCCTATTTTGGATCCAGGTTAGCACTGATGCAGAACTGTTTGGACGAATCGCCAGGCACAAAATCAACAAGCTTGGTTTCAGCAGCTGACTTGAACTTCAGGGCTAGATCATGCTCCGTAGTTGGCTTCTTTAGCGAAGTCATGTCCTCCGGATCAACGTTATCTTTGTAATGCTTTAGCTCTTCAGTGGCACAAACCGATTCTGCATAAGTCGCATCTCCTTCCTCGCACTCCAAAGCGATCCTACGACTTCCGTGAACCGTTATGGTCCCCTTGTAA
>NW_025275984.1:0-1294 GCF_018294505.1 Triticum aestivum
GGAGTCTTGGTCATTTTGCCCAAAAGGCATGGTTCGCACGTGTCAAACGATTCATAATCAAGAGACTCTAAAAGTCCATCGGCATGGAGCTTCTTCATGCGCTTGACACCAATGTGACCAAGGCGGCAGTGCCACAAGTATGTGGGACTATCGTTATCAACTTTAAATCTTTTGGCATCTACACTATGAACATGTGTAATATTACGCTCGAGATTCATTAAGAATAAACCATTGACCATCGGAGCATGACCATAAAACATATCTCTCATATAAATCGAACAACCATTATTCTCAGACTTAAATGAGTAGCCATCTCGTATTAAACGAGATCCAGATACAATGTTCATGCTCAAACTTGGCACTAAATAACAATTATTAAGGTTCAAAACTAATCCCGTAGGTAAATGTAGAGGCAGTGTGCCGACGGCGATCACATCGACTCTGGAACCATTCCCGACGCGCATCATCACCTCGTCCTTCGCCAGTCTCCGTTTATTCCGCAGCTCCTGCTGTGAGTTACAAATATGAGCAACGACACCGGTATCAAATACCCAGGAGTTACTACGAGTACTGGTAAGGTACACATCAATCACATGTATATCAAATATACCTTTGGTGTTGCCGGCCTTCTTATCCGCTAAGTATTTGGGGCAGTTCCGCTTCCAGTGACCCTTCCCCTTGCAATAAAAGCACTCAGTCTCAGGCTTGGGTCCATTCTTTGACTTCTTCCCGGTAACTGGCTTACCAGGCGCGGCAACATCTTTGCCGTCCTTCTTGAAGTTCTTCTTACCCTTGCCCTTCTTGAACTTAGTGGTCTTATTGACCATCAACACTTGATGTTCTTTCTTGATTTCAGCCTCTGTTGACTTCAGCATCGAGAACACTTCAGGAATGGTCTTTTCCATCCCCTGCATGTTGTAGTTCATCACAAAGCTCTTGTAGCTTGGTGGGAGCGACTGGAGGATTCTGTCAATGACCGCCTCATCTGGGAGGTTAATGTTCAGCTGGGTCATACGGTTGTGCAACCCAGACATCTTCAGGATGTGCTCACTGACAGAACTGTTTTCCTCCATCTTACAACTGTAGAACTTGTCGGAGACATCATATCTCTCGACCCGGGCATGAGCTTGAAAAACTAGTTTCAGCTCTTCGAACATCTCATATGCTCTGTGGTGCTCAAAACGCTTTTGGAGCCCCGGTTCTAAGCTGTAAAGCATGCCGCACTGAACGAGGGAGTAATCATCAGCACGAGACTGCCAAGCATTCATAATGTCTTGGTTCTCTGGGACGGGAG
>NW_025275985.1:0-1294 GCF_018294505.1 Triticum aestivum
CCGGGATGAATCAGAGGTGTGTGAACATGTCCTACTGTGTGTGAGCTAAGTGTGTGAATACGATTTGGTAAAGGTAGCGGTGAGAGGCCATGTAGGAGTACATGGTGGGTTGTCTCATTGCAGCCGTCCTCAGGAACTGAGTTCTGTGTTTGTGATCCATGATTCAGCTACTACCACGCATTGGGCCCGAAACCAATGGACCCTCTCGGCTTCTTGATCACCCTTGTCCTCTGTCCAGGAGTTGCAAGTAGTTTCTGGTGTTTGTAGTATGCTGGAGGCCGTGCGCAGCGCTGACCGTAGGGGTGGGCTGTGATGCGGTAGGCACGTGGCCGGGTAAACCGGGCGCCCGTTTGGTGTCACGGAACCCTGTTCACATCGTTTGGGGCTGTGAGCGAAACTCCGGCCGGATCTCCTCATGGATGGAACCCGAATAGGCGATAAACCTGGACTAGAGACTTGAGTGTTTAGGTAGGCCGTGTCCGACACCCACGTTGGGCTTCCGCTTGAAGGTTGCCGAGTACATGTCGTGTAAACGGCGGTAAGTGGTGAGAGCGTGTGTGAAGAAGTACACCCCTGCAGGGTTAACATCATCTATTCGAATAGCCGTGTCCGCGGAAAAGGACTTCTGGGTTGTTTATATCAGTTCATAGACAAGTGAAAGTGGATACTCTAAAATACGCAAGATAAGCGTGAGTGCTATGGATGGCGTTCTCGTAGGGAGACGGGAGCGGATCCATAGTGGTGTATTGATATGGTGAATATGTGGACTCGTGTGCGCCACCTCAAAAGAGTTACTTGCAGTCGTAGTTCAGGATAGCCACCGAGTCAAAGCTGGCTTGCTGCAGTTACACCCCACCATCCCCTTGTTGAAAATGATGCATATGTAGTTAGTTCTGATGTAAGTCTTGCTGGGTACATTTGTACTCACGTTTGCCTATTTTATGTTTTTGCAGAGAGACTTCAGTCTCACTAGTAGTTCCACGTGGACTTCGACGTTTAGCTTGTTACCTCAGCTACGATCTTGTGCCCTCGGCAGGATCTGATAGATAGTCAGGCTTCTCAGCCTTTTTCATTTATAGATGTCTGTACTCAGACATGATAGCTTCCGCTTGTGCTTTGACTTGTATGCTCTGATTGTTGGGTCATGAGACCCATGTTTGTAATGTCTCGCTCCTCGGAGCCTATTGAATAAACTACTGAGTCGTAGAGTCATTTTGTGATGCCATGTTGTATTGCACATATCGAGCATATTGTGTGTATGTTATTGAAATGCTTGGTATGTGTGGGATCTGAC
>NW_025275986.1:0-1294 GCF_018294505.1 Triticum aestivum
TGTTCAGTCATCATTTGCTGAAACTTATCATGAAGCTCCTTGTTCGATAAATTCTCCCAGTCAATCTCGTCGGCTTGTGATCCTGGCATGGTTAGCAGCAATAGAAACACACAAGAATATGATCCTACAGACTACGAACAAGTGGTGGTGGTGGGTGTCACAAATCCGTCAAGCAAATCTCAAATTCTTACCAGTTCTTACCCAGCAGCAGGCGGTGATCGGCAACCGTTGTAGTCAAAAACTCTCAAAGCTTGGATAGAGCGATTACCAGGGAGAGTCAAACGCACGACGTAGATGTATGTGGAGCTGGGAAGGCTTATAATATGGTAGCAAAAAAGGTCAGCAATAATCAATTCAGAGATGCAAAGTTGAATAAACGCTCAACGACGGTACTGTGCTGGTCCTAGGCTAGACTGTGCTAGAGACGCGAGCCTAGAACACTAACAAAATCACGGCGCGGCACGTAAACAAGGGAAAAGCACACTCTGTAATTTTTTTTTTCGCTCTTTTTTTTTTGCGCTCTTTTTTTTTGCGCTGCTTTTTTTTTTGCGAAAAATCACTATAATGGCGAGTGTCTCAAAACTCTTCTTAGCTCAAACTGACAGGATGGGCACGAAATTTTTTTTGACCAATTTTTTTTTTTTGACTGCCTGGACCCAAAAACTGGAAACGGGTCAAAAAAAACTTCCTATAATGGCACCTGTCTCAAAACACTCAGAAACACCTAAAAATAAGATAGCCAGAAAATTTTTCGAAAAATGCGTTTTCGAAAAATTTTGGGCCTAAACGGAGCGTGGCTACCCGACTCTTTTTTTTTGTGTGGCTTTTTCGTGGACTGTAGGTATGAAGAACAGACTCGATCTAAACTACGAAAAACTGTAAAATCTCACCGAGCAACCTGGAAATCTGATACCACTTGATAGAGGCAAAGGTGTCCCGTCTTTCGATGAGATGATGGATATCGCTTTGTTGGAAGTCGACTTTGACGATCCGACTACGAACGTGCGAGGACGTCGCGCCTTAGCAATCGCTAAACCAACTCCGAGAGGTTATTGACCACGCCGGAGCACGATCAACCTGACCACGAGGGTCTGTTTCCTGCGAGCAAACGAAGAACAAGCAAGAAACTGAGATTGCAATCTGGATATTGCGAATATAAGATGAAAGCTTTATTGATCAAGGTGGGGTTCTGTGACGCCTTTGTCTGGTCGTTGAACACAAACGAAGTACGCGAAGTTGCAGCTATGGCGAACTTTTAATCTAAACAAAACCCAAGGTCTAAACGATGCCCTAA
>NW_025275987.1:0-1294 GCF_018294505.1 Triticum aestivum
CCGCCAGCAGCAGTAGCTAGCGCGCCGCCGTGGGCCACGATCATGGCCACGACCACACCAGGTCGCAGCCCGCCCCCGCGCCGCCCGACGCCCACACGCCCGCCAGACCAAAATGATGCTAAACGGGGTCACCGCCGCCAAGCACGCACCACCGTCCCGGACACCAGCCAAGGCCACACCGCTGCCACGGACGACCACCGCCGCACCCCACGGCGCCGTCCGCCATCCTCGCCTCCTGCAGCCCGCGTCGCGACGCGACTAGATCTGGCGGAGCTGCGTTGACCCGCACCATCCGCCGCCACCGGCCGCCCAGCATGCTCCGCCACCACGACGCCCGTCGCGCAGCCGGCAAGAAGCCGTCGCCGCACAGCTCCGGCTCCCTGCCGTCGCCACGCCGCAGCGCCCGCTGCCAGCGCCGCACCCCAGCCCGGTCGCCCCGTCCCGCATCAGGGCCCCGTGCGAGAGGACGAAATCTCCCGGCCGCCGCCGGCGCCAGCCGCGTTTCGCCCGGCTGCGCCCCCTGGCGGCGGCGAGGGAGGGAGGAGAGGAGGAGGGGACGCCCCGCGGCGGCGGCGGCTAGGGTTCCCTCCTGGCCGCCCGCGGGGGGTGACGCGGGAGGGTCACGCTCTGCGTACCATATTTTTCCAGTTCAGAACATTTAGGACGTGATTTTGGAGAAACTTCGAGAGTAGGAATAAGTCATCGTCATATTCAACTTTGTAATTAAAATGATTTAGAGTAGGAACCAGAGCTGAGATTGTTACTTTTGATGTAATAGAATGGGTTCTATAAGAAATGATTTTTTTTCACAAAGGTGGGGATTCAACTCTCTAGCTAGAAAATTGCTAGAGCGTACTTGAATTGTTGAAAGCGTGGATCATGTTCTATAGTAGCTATCTTTGATTTACAACCAGAGTTCACTTATAATTATAGGATGAAACTTTATATTATTTTGCCATCTTATTTCGTTTGTAAATGTAGCTACAACAAATAGCAGTTTGAATTGATGCAAGCAAGTAAGCAATGCTTTGATTGGAAAATTTGTGTGTTGGCATAGGCTGAAGCAAGCACCTCTTCGTTCTGAATCAGTAGTTGGTGCAGCTAGCTGTAGCAAGCCCCAGCTTAACTGAATGCTAGCAATTACTTGCGGCCTTGATCTGCTCTTGGCAATTGGGTAAACAAGCGCTTCTTTGATCTGTATGTCTGAATCTTTAGTTTGTGCAGCTAGCTGCTAGCAAGTAATTAAAGCCTTGATCTGCTCTTGCCGACAAAATAATCTTGGAAGAAACATCCA
>NW_025275988.1:0-1294 GCF_018294505.1 Triticum aestivum
ATGTCCCACAAGTGGCGCGGGCTTCGACGCCCACGTCACTTGTGGGACATGGATGTAGTGTCCGACACCGACGGCCACATGTATCTCACACCCACGATACTTGCTATTTAGGGTTTCCTCTACCGCTCGGTGACCCTCGACGACCCTCGTTCCCGATAAAAAAAAGAGGAAGAAGAAGAAAAAAAGAGGAGAAGAAAGAATAGAGGAGTTATTTCTTCTCCTCTTTTTTTCTTCTTCCTCTTCTTTTTTTATCCTTGAAGCGTTGTCGAGGCCACCCCAAACCCTAGAGAAGCAGCGTCGAGGCCACCCCAAACCCTAGAGAAGCAGCGTCGAGGCCACTAATTAATATTAGTTCTACGTTTGCCACTAATATATCCATTTGTCATGTTTGAATAATAATTGACATGTTGTAAATATTTGTAGAAACTATGGACACCGCCCGAGACAAAGTACAAGAAGATTTGTTGGGGGACATAATCGCACGAGGAAGTGATACCGTCTGCTTATTGTTTCTCAACGACACCGATGGTCTGGAAGCAGCTGGCTATGATTATGATGGCTCCGGTGACCAAATGCCGGTGCAAGCAGGAGACCATGAGGACGGCTCCGATGACCCAATGCCAGTGCAAGAAGGAGACCGTGATGACGTCTCCGGTGACCGAACCGAGTCCGTCCAGGTATATATATATATTAGTTAAGCTTCTGTTGACTAGCTAATTGATGCATTCATTGTTTTGGTATGTACACATATTAATTAAGTCTTTGTTCTTTTTTCTAGCCCTCCGGATCGAGCACAACTTCGGTAAAGAGACGAGGCCCGAAGAAAAAGTTGAGCTCGAATGAAAAGTTTGAGATCATAGCAATCGCGCCCGACGGCCAACCGATTGAACCCCTCCGGACAAAGAGCGCATTTGTTGCTCAGTGCGGGGTTTTGGTTAGGGACAAGATCCCGATCAGCATCCAGCAATGGTTAAAGCCGGCTACAGAAGACCCTGAGGTGTCTTATGTCAATGATATGCAGAAAAATGATCTTTGGACTGAGCTGAAGTCAAATTTCACCCTACCGCCAGAGGATGATCCAGAGAAGCCAGTTAAAGAGCAATTAATCAAGTCTTTTGCTCTTAAGAGGATGGCAGAACTATTCAGGAGGTGGAAGAAAGAGCTGAATAAGTTTGTCGAAAATAAAGAGACACCAGAATTCAAGGGCAGATATGAGAAGATCAGAGATCACTGGCCCGCATTTGTGGCCCACAAGACATCGGAAAAGAGTAAGAAGATGTCGGCGACAAACAAG
>NW_025275989.1:0-1294 GCF_018294505.1 Triticum aestivum
AGCAATATGAGTGTGTTGGGCTAATGCAACTAAAACCAGAAGGGTTTGAACAAATTTGAATCAAAGATTCAAATTTCAAACTCAAACATGGCCTTTTAAAGTGCTTTTCCTTGTTCTGCTTAAAATATCAATTTAACTTGTTTGATCATGCATGAAAATAGTACAGATGGATAGATTGGATTTTTCTGATCATTTTTCATATATAATTTGTCCAATTTGGAGTTACAGAATAAAAGTTATGAATTTTTGAAGTTTAAATAATATTCTGGAATTTCCTGATTTAAATTAAATCCAGAAATTATAATTATTGCGCCAGCATGACGTCAGCATGACGTCAGTGGTCAACTGCGGCTGGCTGAAGTCAAACCTGACGTGTGGGGGCCACACGTCAGTGACATGGGGGGTTTAACAGGTTTAAATTAATCCTAATTAGGGATTAGTGGCGCTGGGGCCCACTGTCAGTGTCAGGGGGGGGGTTGACTAACGGTAATTAGTACTAACTAACCACCTGTCCGACAGGGCCCACGCGTCAGTGACCCTGGGGGGGTCAAACCTCAGGTCGGACAGGTCAAACCCGCCGGCGGTTAGTCGCCGGCGAGGTCCGCGGCGTGCAGGGGCCTCGGGTTTCCTCTGTGGTGCTCCAAACGGCGTGCGGCTAGGTGCGTTGGATAGCTAGCTCGACGGCGCATCGGACGGTGGCCGTGGCTGGCCCTGGGGTGGCCGGAGTCGACGGCGGCGAGCTCGGCTGCGGCTGCCGGAGTTCGGGTGCGGTCGGAATCGACATTGCAGGGGGTTTGGGGAGGCGTTAGTGTGTGCTGCGTGCTCCTGGTGAGGTGGGAAGCACGATAGTGCGCTCGGTTGGGTGCTACGGTGACCGTGGCCACGACGGCGACATCGCCGGCGGCGTGGAGCTCTCGGCCAAGGTGGGGTTAGGGCCTAGAGGTCGAAAGAGACCAGGGGAGAAGGGGGAAACGATCCGGGGGCTCACCGCGGAGCTGCAGGGATGGTTAGCGGGCTCGGGGACGCGCTGGAGACGACGAATTCGACGGCGACGATGGTCGGAGCCCGAAGAGGGGAACGGCGACGTGGCGGCGATGCAGGGCTTCTGGAGGACCGTGGAGCGGTGGGGAGGAAGAGGGGGTCGTGGCGGAGCTTCTGAGCTAGTCGGGGGAGCGAGGGGTGGCCGGAGATGGCTGCTATGGCGAACGGCGGCGACGGTGGTGTTCGGCCGTGTGAGAGAGAGAGCGAGGGAGAGGAAGGAAGAGCCGGGGGAGAGTGAGAGAGAGCAGGGGGG
>NW_025275990.1:0-1294 GCF_018294505.1 Triticum aestivum
AATCATAATGCAAAGGCATTAGAACTTCTAGCAAAATTTCGGCAGCATAACAGCTGTAAATGCTCAAGAAGGATTTGAGACATTTGACAAAGGATTTCGTACATACTCAACATCATCATATCAAAGTTCTGAAACCATTCTAACAACATAAGGTGGTAGTGGAACTGAACTAGGCTTGTAACCATCAAACTTATAAGGTACTACTGATTAGTAACTCGTGATCCTGATAGAGAGAACAGATCCTAATTCCTTAACCCCCGGTGGAAGAATGGACTGACTCAGATCAGAATGTCATAAGGTAAAGGAATAAAAAGAGCCTTACGTTCCAACCCACAAACAATTCCCCTACATATAACTAAAGAATTTCTAGACTCAACATCGACCAGTTTGGCTTGGAGAACCTACAGGCAGTCCGGCTCTGATGCCAACGCTGTCAGGACCCCGACTCGATGTCACATCGATCTAGCCGGTAACACCTCATATCACTTTGCGGCCTCACGCACGGTATCCCCACGGGTGTCGTCTTAACTTTTTCCGGGACCGTTTGCGCCTTTTGGCTCACGTATATGATAGTGTCGCTAGCATCCATATGATAAGGAGCCCGGGCTGACATGACTAGTCGTAAACCCAAAGTGGCACAGACTTACAGGGACAGGCATCCATGACCCAGCTTCGAACATGTCGGTCATCAGCAAGTGGGTCCGGGCTGTAGCACTGGGCTAGCAGGACTCCGGTAAACCGGGCTGTAGCGGGCTAACAGGACTCCGGCTCAAAGCGTGACATTTCCCCGAAGGGACAGACACAGGAACGAAGAAGGACACATGCCGGCCAGCCTAAGTGTTCCAGAGCAGTAGCAAGCTACCATGGCTCAGCGGTAACACTAGGAGACATTTCCCGGTAAGAGAGGCTACTAAAGATAAACAACTAGATAGTCAGATCCCACACATACCAAGCATTTCAATCATACACACAATATGCTCGATATGTGCAAATACAACGAAGCATCACAACATGACTCTATGACACAAGTACTTTATTTAAGGCTCAGGGAGCCATACATAACATACACCAAGGTACGGGTCTCACGACCCAACATACAAGTCATACAGTCATACAAGCCAGCAGCGGAAGTAACTTGTCTGAGTACAGACAACTAGTAAAGTAAAAGAGGCTTGGAAAGCCTAGCTATACTACGTGGTCCATCACAAGCTCAGGGTCACCACCTGGGTCTTTAGCCTACTCGTTGATGTCAACGTCTACATAGAACCCATCAGAAGGGGTTGCAGCGTCTTCT
>NW_025275991.1:0-1294 GCF_018294505.1 Triticum aestivum
ATATATGTATTTATTGTTCATATGTGTATTTATTGTTCATGTTTTCTTTTCTGTTCATAGATTTTTTGTATCTATTGGCTCTTCGTCGCTCTGTATTTATTGTATCTATTGGTGATATTAATTATTGTATAATAAGTAAATGTTTGTATATTCATATGAACAATGCATTAGGCAAAACCTTTGTTTTTTTTTCGAAATTTTCTATTTGAACATTTTTTTAAAACAAGCAATACTAAAAGAATGAGAGGAAAAAGGAAAATAACAAGAGGAAGAAAGGAGAAAAAGAGGAGAGGAAGAAGAGGAGAAATAAATAAGAAGAGGAAAAAAGAAAAAAAAGGAGAGGAGAAGAAGAAAGGAATAGAGGAGAAAGAAGAAATTCTATTTTTTCTTCTTTCTCCTCTATTCCTTTCTTCTTCTCCTCTTTTTTTTCTTCTTCTTCTTCCTTCTTCCTTTTTCTCTTTTCTTCCTTTTCCTTAATTATTTTCCTTTCTCGAGGGAGAAGATGAAAAAGAAGAGGAGAAGAAGAAAGAAAGGAATAGAGGAGAAAGAAGAAACTTCAACACGAGCTAGGGGGTGGTACCGATACCCCCTCCCCGATAACATTATTTTCCCATGTATATGTAAGTCGCGCCGTTGCCGATATAACCCACTCTAGATAACTTCGACATGAGGGGCGGTCGATATATATATATATACCCCCTCTCCACCGTGATAACTTATACAACTGCAGCACCCCCCTTGGCCCTCTCGCTCGACCAAAACTCTCGAGGACACCCAAACCCTAGAGAGAAAACGATGTTGGTCTCCTACCCCCTCCCTCCGCGCCCCTACCCGACAAATTAACTCTCTCGAGGCCACCCAAATTTATCAAGTTAAAAGAGCGTTATCGTCGAGGCCACCCCAAACCCTTGAAGCGTTGTGTCGAGGCCACTAACATGATTCCTTATTGTGATTAGCTAGCTAGTTCTACGTTTGCCACTAATATATATATATATATATATATATATATATATATATATCCATCTGTACCATGTTTGAATAATAATTGACATGTTGTAAATATTTGCAGAAACTATGGAGCACTCCCGAGACGAAGAAACAGAAGCGATGTTGGGGGACATAATCGCAAATGGATCAAGTGATGATGTTGCGTCATTTCTCCTCGACACCGTTGATCAGCTAGATGAAGAAGAGGGCTATGTTTATGATGGTGGCTTCGACCCATTAATGCCGGTACAAGAGGAGGACTATGTTCATGATGGCTCCGGTGACACAATGGAGGTACAAGACGAAG
>NW_025275992.1:0-1294 GCF_018294505.1 Triticum aestivum
TTAGAGGGATGTCTATCTAAGTGGGAGTTCTTAAGTAATATGATTAATTGAACTTAAATTTATCATGAACTTAGTCCTGATAGTATTTTGCAAATTATGTTATAGATCAATAGCTCGCGTTGTTGCTTCCCTGTGTTTATTTTTGATATGTTCCTAGAGAAAAAATTATGTTGAAAGATGTTAGTAGCAAAGATGCGGATTGGATCCGTGATCTGAGGATTATCCTCATTGCTGCACAGAAAAATTATGTCCTTGATGCACCGCTAGGTGACAGACCTATTGCAGGAGCAGATGCAGACGTTATGAACGTTTGGCTAGCTCAATATGATGACTACTTGATAGTTTAGTGCACCATGCTTAACGGCTTAGAATCGGGACTTCAAAGACGTTTTGAACGTCATGGACCATATGAGATGTTCCAGGAGTTGAAGTTAATATTTCAAGCAAATACCCGAGTTGAGAGATATGAGGTCTCCAACAAGTTCTATAGCTAAAAGATGGAGGAGAATCGCTCAACTAGTGAGCATGTGCTCAGATTGTCTGGGTACTACAATCGCTTGAATCAAGTGGGAGTTAATCTTCCAGATAAAATAGTGATTGACAGAATTCTCTAGTCACCATCACCAAGTTAGTAGAACTTCGTGATGAACTATAGTATGCAAGGTATGACGAAAGTAATTCCCGAGCTCTTCGTGATGCTGAAATCGACGAAGGTAGAAATCAAGAAAAACATCAAGTGTTGATGGTTGACGAGACCACTAGTTTCAAGAAAAGGGCAAAGGGAAGAAGGGGAATTTCAAAAAGAACGGCAAGCAAGTTGCTACTCAAGTGAAGAAGCCCAAGTCTGTACCTAAGCCTGAGACTAAGTGCTTCTACTGCAAAGGGACTGGTCACTGGAGGCGAAACTGCCCCAAGTATTTGGTGGATAAGAAGGATGGCAAAGTGAACAAAGGTATATTGGATATACATGTTATTGATGTGTACTTACTAGTGTTTATAGCAACCCCTCAGTATTTGATACTGGTTCAGTTGCTAAAGAGTAGTAACTCGAAAACGGGAGTTGCAGAATAAACAGAGACTAGTAAAAGGCGAGGTGACGATGTGTGTTGGAAGTAGTTCCAAGATTGATATGATCATCATCGCACACTCCCTATACTTTCGGGATTAGTGTTGAAACTAAATAAGTGTTATTTGGTGTTTGCGTTGAGCATGAATATGATTTGATCATGTTTATTGCAATACGGTTATTCATTTAAGTTAGAGAACAATTGTTGTTCTGTTTACATGAATAAAA
>NW_025275993.1:0-1294 GCF_018294505.1 Triticum aestivum
TGTTCTTCCAAAGATCTGCTATAAATCAATATGTCATCAAAGTAAACTACCACAAATCGTCCAATGAAAGCACGTAAAACTTCGTTCATTAATCTCATGAAAGTACTAGGTGCATTAGTTAACCCAAAAGGCATGACTAACCACTCATATAATCCAAACTTAGTTTTAAATGCTGTTTTCCATTCATCTCCCAATTTCATACGAATTTGATGGTAGCCACTACGCAAATCAACTTTGGAGAATATTGTAGAGCCACTCAATTCATCAAGCATATCATCTAGCCTAGGAATAGGATGACGATAACGAATAGTAATATTATTAATGCCTCTACAATCAACACACATACGTGATGTACCATCCTTTTTCGGCACTAGAATAATAGGAACAGCACAAGGACTAAAGGATTCGCGTATATAACCTTTGTCGAGAAGCTCTTGTACTTGACGCATAATCTCCTTCGTCTCCTCTGGATTGGTACGGTATGGTGCATGGTTTGGCAGTGATGCACCGGGAATTAAGTCAATCTGATGCTCAATCCCTCGAATAGGCGGTAATCCCGGTGGCACGTCTTGTGGAAAAACGTCAGCGAACTCCTGCAAAATGTTAGTGACAGCAGGAGGCAAAGAGGAAGGCACGTCCTCGAATGAAAATAATGCCTCTTTGCACACAAAAGCATAGCAAACAGATTTGCTGAAATCTAGCTCATCAATATCAGATTTGGTGGCAAATAAACATGCACTTTTCAATTTAATTTCAGAAGCAACACTAGATGGTTTATTATTAGGCTTCATTTGTTGCTCAAATTCTTTTGCCACAATCGGATTTTCACTCTTATTCTTCTCCTGTTGTGCTTTATTAGCTCTATTAATATCATCTTTCAAAATGGAATCAGGAGTCATAGGAAGCAAAGTAATATTTTTATCCTTATGAACAAGAGTATAGTGATTGTTTCTACCATGGTGTACAGAATTTTTATCAAATTGCCATGGTCTACCAAGTAATAAGGAACATGCTTGCATAGGTACCACATCACAATCAACATAATCAGCATATGTAGAGATACTAAAATGCACACGAACAGTACGTGTTACCTTAACCTTGCCGCTGTTGTTGAACCATTGGATGTAGTAAGGATGTGGATGTGGTCTTGTGGTGAGAGAAAGCTTCTCCACCATCTCCATGCTAGCCAAGTTGTTGCAACTACCTCCGTCTATGATGACGCGCACAGAACGTTCCTTCACAACTCCCTTGGTATGGAACAAATTGTGCCTCTGATTTTGCTCAGCTTGTGTGA
>NW_025275994.1:0-1294 GCF_018294505.1 Triticum aestivum
GATGAGATGGAGGCTGATTTGTAAAGGATAGATGCCATGGAGGAAGATCAAGAAGTCACCTCTCGTCCCCAAGCAAATTTCACTATAGGGGAACTACCTAGCCTGGTTGTCCCTGCCTCGGTCATCCCTTCCAACTCTAGATTTCTTTCTTGTGAAAATATGAAAAAGAGTTTCACGTGTTCTCTAGAAGCTATGCGGCATCCTTGGGTAAAAGTAGCTTTGGCCGTTACGGGCAAGCTCCGTAAAGAAATTTTGGACCTCAAACGATAAGTCAATAAGCTCGAGGAGGAGAATAGTATCCTGAAGGGCATCATCGCCAAGAAGATCATAACACCAACTGTGAAGAAGGAGAAATAATCCCATGGGTATGGGCACTCCCCTTGGCAACTGCCAAGCTTGGGGGAGGTGCCCCGGTATCGTATCACCATCACACTCCTATCTTTTATGATTGTGAAGCACTCATTAATTATGACATCCTAAAAGAGTTGATGTTGGACAAGGAAGACAATGTAATGGTTTATGTTTTCCGACATCTCAGTTAAAGTATATTGTCATTGACCTTCCAAACATGTTGAGCTTGACTTTCCCCGTCATGCTAGCCAAATTCCTAGCACCAAGTAGAGATACTACTTGTGCTTCCAAATATCCTCAAACCCAGTTTTGCCATGAGAGTCCACCATACCTACCTATGGATTGAGTAAGATCATTCAAGTAAGTTGTCATCGGTGCAAGCAATAAAAATTGCTCTCTAAATATGTATGACCTATTAGTGCAGAGAAAATAAGCTTTGTACGAACTTGTTGTGGAAGTAATAAAAGCGACGGACTGCATAATAAAGGTCCACATACAAGGGGCAATATAAAGTGACGTTCTTTTGCATTAAGATTTCGTGCATCAACCCTAAAAGCGCATGACAACCTCTGCTTCCCTCTGCGAAGGGCCTTTCTTTTACTTTATGTTTTTACTTTACGCTTGAGTCAAGGTGATCTTCATCTTTCCCTTTTTCATTTTATCCTTTGGCAAGCTCCTCGTGTTTGAAAGATCATGATACATATATCCAATTGGATGTAAGTTGGCATAGGCTATTATTGTTGACATCACCTAAAGGTGAATATGTTGGGAGGCAACATAATAAGCCCCTATCTTTCTTAGTGTCCGGCTGAAACTTTATAACCACAAGTATTGCGTGAGTGTTAACAATTATAGGGGACTACGAGATGGTTGAGTATGTGAGCTTGCTGAAAAGCTCTATTATAGACTCTTTCTGATGTTACGGTAAATTGCGATTGCTTCA
>NW_025275995.1:0-1294 GCF_018294505.1 Triticum aestivum
GGGATCTACCCCTTTGACTTTACACGGACGGGCTTTGACCAATGGACCTCCCCACCCGGTTGTGTTAGGTCAGCCCATAGGAACACATTGGAGCAACATCCGGGGAAGTCCCACAGCAAGATCCCCTCCGTGTAGACCCCACGCGTCCGTTTCCCCCCTCCAGGTGCCGGCGGCAGCGCCGTCTGTGAGGGGGGCACACCCCGGACACGCGTGTCGGGCGTTTGCAACCGCGACAACACTTCCATACTTGTGAGAGGCTGCCAGCGCAAGATTTGGCGGCATGCTAGCCCCCGGAGGCCGCCGGCCACAGCCGTAGACGCGCGAAGGGCAATCCGCGTGGAGGGAATTTTTCGGATACTTCTCCATCACCAAAAATTATGAAAAAAATATCATTGTTCCTATAGCACATGTGCCCACGTCGTGCAAAAAAAATCATGATTTTATCGCGCTCCGAGTATTTAGTAATATTGACGCCGCATCGTTACCGCAGAACGTCTACTACCGTGTCATCGCCATCCGTGAGGGGGGCCACGCCCCGGAGACGCGTCCCGCCTCTTCGGACATGCCACCACACCACCCCGCATGTATGAGGGCCCGATGCGACGCTCCGGTGGCATTGCTACCCCCCAATGCCCCCATCCCGCCTAACCCTGTAGCGTTTGACCACGGGATCTACCCCTTTGACTTTGCACGGACGGGCTTTGACCAATGGACCTCCCCACCCGGTTGTGTTAGGTCATCCCATAGGAACACTTTGGAGCAACATCCGGGGAAGTCCCACAGCAAGATCCCCTCCGTGTAGACCCCACGCGTCTGTTTCCTCCCTCCAGGTGCCGGCGGCAGGGCCGTTCGTGAGGGGGGCACACCCCGGACACGCGTGCCGGGTGTTTGCAACCGCGAAAACACTTCCAGACTTGTGAGAGGCGGCCGACCCAAGATTTGGCGGCATGCTAGCCCCCGGAGGCCGCCGGCTACAGCCGTAGACGCGCGAAGGGCAATCCGCGTAGAGGGAATTTTTTGGATACTTCTCCATCACCAAAAATTATGAAAAAATACCATCGTTCCTATAGCACATGTGCCCACGTCGTGCAAAAAAAATCATGATTTTATCGCGCTCTGAGTATTTAGTAATATTGACGCCGCATCGTTACCACAGAACGTCTACTACCGTGTCATCGCCGTCCGTGAGGGGGGCCACGCCCTGGAGACGCGTCCCGCCTCTTCGGACATGCCACCACACCACCCCGCATGTATGAGGGCCCGGTGCGACGCTCCGGTGGCATTGCTACCCCCC
>NW_025275996.1:0-1294 GCF_018294505.1 Triticum aestivum
AGTGTCCCATTAATCCTCCTCCATGCGCCTCCTGCAACAACAAAAGACGAACGGAGCTAGCTGGAATGCATAGCTTGTTAGCACGAAACACAAATCCATCGTTAACAACAAACTTGTTCCACATTCTTCCTTCTTTACAATTCTGCATTACATCTTTAAAATCAGCATCATGCACATATTGATCTTTGATGGTCTCCAAACCAAATATTTTGAAGTCAAGTTATGAAAGCATAGTATAGCGACGAGACAATGCATCAGCAATAACATTTTCTTTTCCCTTCTTGTGTTTAATGACATAAGGGAAAGTCTCAATGAATTCAACCCATTTAGCATGTCTACGATTCAGTTTAGCTTGACTTTTAATATGTTTCAAAGATTCATGATCAGAATGTATAACAAATTCTTTGGGCCATAAATAATGTTGCCATGTTTCTAAAGTCCGAACAAGAGCATATAATTCTTTATCATAAGTAGAATAATTCAGACTAGGCCCATTCAATTTTTCAGAAAAGTATGCAACATGTTTGCCATCTTGTAATAACACACCTCCTAATCCAATTCCACTAGCATCACATTCAAGCTCAAATGTCTTATTAAAATCAGGAAGTTGGAGTAAAGGAGCATGTGTCAACTTATCTTTTAATACCGTGAAGGCTTCTTCCTGTGCGGTACCCCAAAGAAAAGGCACATCTTTCTTTGTAAGCTCATTGAGAGGTGCAGCAATGGTGCTGAAATCTCTCACAAAACGCCTATAGAATCCAGCGAGGCCAAGAAAACTCCTCACTTGTGTGACCGTTTTGGGCTGGGGCCAACTCTCAATAGCTTCAATCTTGGCTTTATCAACTTCAATTCCCTGTGGAGTAACAACATAGCCAAGAAAAGATACTCGGTCGGTGCAAAAGGTGCACTTCCCAAGGTTACCAAACAAACGTGCATCACGTAGAGCAATAAAAACAGCACGTAAATGTTCCAAATGTTCTTCCAAAGATCTGCTATAAATCAATATGTCATGAAAGTAAACTACCACAAATCGTCCAATGAAAGCACGTAAAACTTCGTTCATTAATCTCATGAAAGTACTAGGTGCATTAGTTAACCCAAAAGGCATGACTAACCACTCATATAATCCAAACTTAGTTTTAAATGCTGTTTTCCATTCATCTCCCAATTTCATACGAATTTGATGGTAGCCACTACGCAAATCAACTTTGGAGAATATTGTAGAGCCACTCAATTCATCAAGCATATCATCTAGCCTAGGAATAGGATGACGATAACGAATAGTAATATTATT
>NW_025275997.1:0-1294 GCF_018294505.1 Triticum aestivum
CTGTGCAGAAAACGTACCAGAATCGGCCAAAATTGTGAGTGTTGGTGACCGACACGTAAATGCACCCCGGTGTTCGTCAATCATGGAAATCACTTCGGGACCCCAAAACTGAGTAATAGTCCAGGAAACGGGCCAGAATCGGCACAATCTGCGAGTCTTGACGACCAGCACGTAAGCACATCTTGGGGTTCGACAAGCATGGAAATCGCTTTGGGACTGCAAAACGGTGAGTAATAGTCCATGAAAGAGCCCTGAATCGGTAAAACCTAGGGTTATTGATCAACAATACATAAACGCACCCCGGGTTTCGTCAATCATGGAAATTGCTCCGGGACATCAAATCAGTGAGTAATAGTCCATGAAACGGGCCAAAATCGGCCAAAACTTCAAATGTTGATGATCGACACATAAACACGCCGGTGTTCGTCGGCCGTGGAAATCACTACGTGAGCCAAAAACTGAGTTATAGTCCAAGAAACGGGCCAGAATCGGCCGAAACTGCGATTGTTGATGACCGATACATAAGCGCAGCTTGGGGTTCGACATCCATGGAGATCGCTTTGGGACCCCAAAAATGTGAGTAATAGTCCATGAAACGGCCCAGAATCGACAAAAACCACGAGTGTTGATGACCGATACTTAGACGCACCATGGGGTTTGTTAATCGTGGAAATCACTCCGGGACCCCAAAACAGTCAGTAATAGTCCACGAAACGGGCCAGAATTGGCCAATACTATGAGAGTTGATGACCAACACGTAAGCGCACCTTGGGGTTCAACAACTATGGAAATCTCTTCATGACCGCAAAACAGTGAGTAATAGTCCATGAAACGGGCCAAAATCGTCAAAAACCGCGAGTGTTGATGTCTGACACGTAAACGCACCCCGGGGTTCGTTAATCATGGAAATCACTCTGGGACCCCAAAAAAGTGAGTAATAGTCGACAGAACGGGCCAGAATCGGCCAAAACTGTGACTGCTGATGACCAACATGTAAGCGCACCTTGGGGTTCAATAACTATGGAAATCGCTTTGCGATCCCAAAACGGTGAGTAATAGTTCACGAAACGGGTCAGAATTGGCCAAAACTGTGAGGGTTGACGACGGGCACGTAAACGCACCCCAGGGATCGTCAATCATGGAAAGCGCTCCGGGACCCCACAACGGTGAGTATCTGTGCAGAAAACGTACCAGAATCGGCCAAAATTGTGAGTGTTGGTGACCGACACGTAAATGCACCCCGGTGTTCGTCAATCATGGAAATCACTTCGGGACCCCAAAACTGAGTAATAGT
>NW_025275998.1:0-587 GCF_018294505.1 Triticum aestivum
GGCGAGCCGGCCACCACGGCGTGCGTGCATACGGCAAGGGGAGAGACCGTGGCGGAAGCTAGCAGGTCAGGGGAGGTGCGACCAGTGCATGCCGGCGGGTTACACGGGCGCGGCAACCGCGAGCTCCTCGGGAGCTCGGGCGTGACGGCGGGGGCGACCTACTGCAACGGGAGGGAAAGAAGAGGGGGAAAGCAGAGGAGGGGCCTCACCGGGCCCTGCAGGTGTGCAATAGTGTGCGCGAGGAGGAGTCGGGGAGGCGCCGGAGCTCGGGGCGACGACGGTTGATGACGGGGTGGTGGTGACGACGGGCGACGGCGCGGGTCAACAGGCGAGGCCGCAGCGTCTGGCGGGTGTCGTGCGAAGGAGAGGAGGGCGAGGGGGAGTCCAGGAGGCAAGCAGCGACGCGATGGGGTCGGCAGTCGGCAACGGAGGCGTCGTCGGGAGTGCCGCGGGGTCGCGCCCCCGATCTGGATCGAGAGGGGAGGGAGAGCGAGAGGGGGGAAGTGGGGGGAGTGGGGATCAGGTAGCTAGGGTTCGGTCGCCCCAGGGGGGCCTATAGGCGCCGGCTGGGCTGGCCTGGTTGGCCC
>NW_025275998.1:597-1294 GCF_018294505.1 Triticum aestivum
TCTTTTATTTTTTTGTTGTTTATTTTCTCTTTTCTTTTATTTATTCTTTTAGTTCTTATTTGTTTTATTTTAGTTTCCAAAAATACAAAAGTGGCACCTAAAATAGTGTTACAATTCATGCCACTGCCCCAAACCGTTTAGCACTGAAATAAAAAATAGTTTTAAATTGTTTATTGTTTTAAAGCATTTGAATAATTGCTTTGCTGCTGTTTTATTCACCTCATATTATTTAAACATTTTATAAAGGTGTGGTTTCTCCACCATAACTATCTATGCAATATTTGGTTCACTCCGAACATTTTAGTCTTAATATTTGAAAACGTCTATTGTTTGCTTGATTTTGAATTAGAATTTGAATCGGCTCCGAACTAACACGAGATTAGCGACAGTAATCGAAGTGACGTGGCATCATTTGCAAAGAATTACTGTAGCTTAAATATCCGGGCGTCACATAGGGGGAGAGGGGAAAAGTCAACCAACTAGGGTATTTTGGATCTGGATCTGGCGGCACGGATCCCGAGGTTTACCCGCAACACTGCAGCTCGCCGGAGTGCTCGACGTCGCCGGAGAGGAAGGAGAGGCCGGCGCTCGCCGGGGTAGCCGGATCCGGCCCGATCGCCGGAGTTCGTCGGCGGGGCGGCGAGGAGGCGGCAAGGGGCGGCCGGCCGGGCGGCGGGGAGGCGGCCCGCGGCGTCGC
>NW_025275999.1:0-1294 GCF_018294505.1 Triticum aestivum
TCTGTTCTATGTTGACACGAGAATAAATTTGAAAGCAATAAGAGGCAACGGATATCGTTTCGTCCACAAAGATGGGACGTTCCCTACCGAAAACTATCATGCTTGTTGTGAGAAGCTCCGGTTTGTGAGAAGCATATACCCAAACCTACCCCAAATGGGACAAAATTTGTACCACGGCATGTTGATGCCGCTCCATGATAGCATGCCAAGTTTCATGAATTTCAGAGGAATTTTGGATTTACTAGAATTTAGAAACCAAGCATCTCAATGTTTTGCCGGCAATCAACGGTGCCCCGGTGTTTGAAATTCATTCCCATTTCTTGCATGGGATCTAAGCATGCACCCAAGGACACAAATTTTATTTCAACCAATTTATATGCACTGGAGCATGTGCATGTAGTTCAAATTTGAAGTATGCACATAAAATGCATTGAAAACTCAATTAGTGCATAAAAATGTCCAAACGAACCCCAAAAAATTTGTACCACAACATGTTGATGCCGCACCATGATAGCATGCCAAGTTTCATGAATTTCAGACGAGTTTTGGAGTTACTAGAATTTAAAAACCAGGCATCTCAATGTTTTGCCAGCAATCAACGGTGCCCCGGTGTTTGAAATTCATTCCCATATCTTGCATGGGACCTAAGCATGCACCCTAGGACATAGATTTGATTTTTCAACCAATTTATATGCATTGGAGCATGTGCATGTAGTTCAAATTTTAATTATGCGCATAAAATGCATTGAAAACTTAGTTAATCAATAAAAATGTCCAAACGAACCCCAAAAAATCACACAAAACTTCTGTTGTTCTATGTTGACATGAGAATAAATTTGAAAGCAATAAGAGGCAACGGATATCGTTTCGTCCACAAAGATGGGACGTTCCCTACCGAAAACTATCATGCTTGTTGTGAGAAGCTCCGGTTTGTGAGAAGCATATACCCAAACCTACCCCAAATGGGACAAAATTTGTACCACGGCATGTTGATGCCGCTCCATGATAGCATGCCAAGTTTCATGAATTTCAGACGAGTTTTGGGTTTACTAGAATTTAGAAACCAGGCATCTCAATGTTTTGCCGGCAATCAACGGTGCCCCGGTGTTTGAAATTCATTCCCATTTCTTGCATGGGATCTAAGCATGCACCCAAGGACACAAATTTTATTTCAACCAATTTATATGCACTGGAGCATGTGCATGTAGTTCAAATTTTAATTATGCACATAAATGCATTGAAAACTCAGTTAATGCATAAAAATGTCCAAACGAACCCCGAAAAATCACAAAAA
>NW_025276000.1:0-1294 GCF_018294505.1 Triticum aestivum
CAACTTGTTTGCACGCATCAGAGTTTCATTTATATTTTGTGACGGATGTCATGAGCATAAAATATTTTCAGCACATCATTGTTATATTATACCTGTGTTCATAATGTTTGCGAGTACATTCAAAGTACTCACTGGCTTGTCCCTAGCTATTGTCTTGGCCAGATTTTCTTGCACGGAGAGGAGTGATGCGATGACAGCCCCGGAACCTAAGCAATGGAGATAGCAGCCTCGCGAAGATAGGAGTTAGCCTGGTCAGCTGTTCCTGTGGGAATTGGAGTCCCATAGACACTGATGTTTCACAACCGCTTCCGCCATCAACCACTAGAAACCATTTGTTGTACTCACAGGCCAGAATGGTCTTATACTACATATTTTGTATTTTTGCTTGGAATTTCTGTATCAAGTTGGAGCCTCATCAGCTAACAGTAATCCTGGGGCTGATGAGCACGACGGTCTTTTCTGGAAATTTATACCCGGAAAACCGGTCGTGGCAGGCTTGGTACCAGAGCCAGGCTGACCATTAGCTAATCCTATCTTAGCCGGGTCTTTAAATTAGGCAAACCAACCCACCAAACCATAACCAAACCCCAGCCAAGCTTCTCGTGCAAGATAGCCACACAGTGACCCAATACCTTTTGGCAGTCGGTGCCCAACCTATCAACCTAACCTGTCGCTCATGCGCCAGTGATCGAATCCTAAATAGTCCTTTCTCGCAAGCGTGCAAAGGAAGACTCCGTCCCCTTTTTCCAATAAAAAGGGGCATACTAGCACCAACACAGCACAACACAGTCTCTTCCCCAACCTAGCCACAATGCCTGGCCCCATAGTGCACAATGAGACCACAGCAACCAACCTTGGAGGTTTTGTGACCATCCTCGCAAACCTCACCCGTCGTGCCTATGCGTTAGAAGAGCCACCTGAATATGTTGTGTACCAAGGACCCATGAGCGGTGAAGACCGTCAATTCTGGGCCACCGTGCACATCTACGGTAGGGGTCTAGCACCCGAGCGCCCCTACAGGTTCACCGGAAGGACAACTTCCTTTGAGCTTCAAGCCATCCAACTAGCCGCTCGAGAGGCTATAGTTCATCTCAGGCACTTGTTGCCCAGAGTTAACTGTCGCTCGTTCCACTACTACCCCAGACACGAAGGGTATGGTAGACCACCCCAGGTTGCCAACGGAGATCAGGAGACAGACCCCGCATTGTTGCACCTAGTGCGCTATGTAAGTGCACTAGAGGCACTGTTCGACCAGATCACCATTGATCTGATCGCAGCTCGAGGAGAGCTGGTT
>NW_025276001.1:0-1294 GCF_018294505.1 Triticum aestivum
AAAGTCCTGAAATCATCACTTGTAACTCCGTTCTTGTTCCCCTTGCGCATGCCATCATCTCCATGCTTGTTCTTGCTCCAATGTTCATCCTTCTCCAAGCTAGGCCCTTCATTTGTAAGCAAAACAAATGTATCCAATTTAGGCAGCATCATATTCTCATGAACATTAGAATCATTACCAAGAAACGAAAGTACCTGGTAATTTAGTTGGCGTGCACGAGCTCTAGTAATTGGTCCAGTATGTATAGCAGCAGGGGTTGTGGGTGTAACAATTGTATTGATGTCCTCATCATCCTCCCCTTCTTGAAATGAAGTCGTCCTCGACGGAAGTTCATCTTCCTCACCCAAATAAGGCTTCAAATCTGCAATGTTAAAAGTGGGACTAACCCCAAAATCTGCAGGCAGCTCAAGTTTATATGCATTATCATTTATTTTCTCTAACACCTTAAAGGGACCATCAGCACGTTGATAGAGGTGAGGGTGTCCCGATCTTTCGATGAGATGATAACTATCGATTTGGTGGAGACGAATTTGACGATCCGACTACAAACGTGCACGACGTTGCGCCTTAGCAATCGCTAAACCAATCTCCTGAGGTTACTGACGATGCTGGAAGCACGGTCAGCCTGACCACGAAGGTCTATTCCTGCAAGCAATCGAAGAACGAGCAAGAATATGATAAAGCAATATGAATATTGCAAATATATATGAGGTATTGATAATGGTGGGGATCCGTAAGCGGTCTTGGTCTGGTCGTTGGACACAAACGAAGTACACGAAGTTGCAATGGCTAACTTTTAACTAAACAAATCCCCAGGAAAAACTACTAGATGGATCTACTTATATAGGAGCAAGGGGTGGCGCCCAAGGAGGTGGGAGGACGTCCCAAGGCAGCCTAAAACTAAATCTAGGTCGTACAAGGCCAATGGGCCCAAGTGGAGGTGATGTAACACCTTTGGACTTGTAGTTTGACTCGGATTCTGCTGCAGCATCAGATTGTTTCGTCCACAACTCAACGCTCCGGACGAATTTGAAGGTGATTCCAATTGGGTTGGAAAGTGCACGAAATCTAGTTTCCAACAAAAAAAGAATCACCCAATTCGGAGTCCGTATGAAAAACTTGTGTGCGTTTTGAGTCAGGTATGTCTGTGCAGTCCGAATCTGAATCCAGAACGTGAGAGACTTGGACTCTATCTTCTCTTGGGCCAAAAGTGACGTGAGAGAACTTTTTGGACAGCAAATAAACATCTCTTTCTTCCTTATCTTCATATGTGGATTGTACAAATGTCCCATAC
>NW_025276002.1:0-1294 GCF_018294505.1 Triticum aestivum
TTATCATCTCATCGAAAGATCGGGACACCCCCGCCTCTATCAAGTGGTATCAGTTTTCAGGTTGCTCGGTGAGAATTTCCAGTTTTTCCTAGATTAGATTTATTTTCTTACCTATTGTCCAAGAAAAAGCCACAAAACAAAAGTTAGATCTATTCATCCTTTGTCCTAGCCAGACTGAGCCTTTGCAATTTTCTTTTCATTGTTTGCATTATTGAATTATCGGTTGCATCGCCGTGTCGAGTTGCTGGTCTTAGTGTCTAGTTCCTTTAGAGTTTCGAGTTCTGTTCACATTAGTCACGCAGCCGCTGCATCATTATCCCATCCGCTGTCCACCATCCCATCCACCAATTTCCACCACGTGCTACGCACTGTTTATTATCATAATCATAGTTGAGGTCACTCACATCTTCGCCAGATCGAATCTGCATCTTATCTAGTTTGTCTTGGAAAGAGGGAGAAAAAGAAGATAAAGAAAAAAAAGAGAGAAAAAAGGAAAGAAAAAAAAAGAAAAAGAGGGAGAAGCAAAAGGAAAAAAAGCGTGAGAAAAAAAAGAGAGAAGAAAAAAAATTGGATCTATCTAGAATCAATCTCGTACCTGAATTCGGATTGGAATCTATTTTGCGCACTGTTGAGTAAAACAGGTGTATCTTCCTCATACGAAGTCCGTTTTGGCTCCGTGAGTACTCAAATTGAAGATAGCGACGAGCCGCATCTAAATAGTTGCAGAAACTAGTTCAATATTTGACACCTCAAAATCGGCTTCTAAATAGGTCTTTTTGCCCTCCGAAGTTCGTGAACACAGCTTGTTCCAATTTTTCAGGCCAGTTTTAGAATTGTTTGACTCCTCATATCAACTCGGAATTGGGTGATTCTTTTTGCATTGGAAAGCTTGAGTTAGTAGCATTCTTTGAAAGAATTTATCAGAAAATTGTCTCAAACTTTTCAAGAGGAAAGTTGGAGAGAGAGTTGTTGTATATCCTGATTGGCAGTTGTTTTTCATCATTATCTTCACTGCCGTTGTGATCTTCACTTATATCTTGCTGTCAAGAGCTACTTAGTATCCTTCATTGATGCTAGTTGTGCTACGCCGTGACCTTATTAGTGTTCTAGGCTCGCGTCTCTAGTCCGGTCTAGCCTAGGACCAGCACAGTACCGTCGTTGAGCGTTTATTCAACATTGCATCTTTGAATTGATTATTGCTAATCTTTTGCTACCATATATAGCCAACCCAGCTCCACATATTTCTACACCGTGTATACGTACGCTCCCCTGGCAATCGCTTTACTCAATATTC
>NW_025276003.1:0-1294 GCF_018294505.1 Triticum aestivum
CCCTAAGCATAGTAGACAACGTTCTATTGACTACTTCAGTTTGTCCATCAGTTTGGGGGTGACAAGTAGTACTAAAAAGGAGTTTAGTCCCCAACTTAGCCCATAAACATCTCCAAAAGTGGCTAAGAAATTTAGTATCACGATCTGAAACAATAGTATTTGGCACACCATGCAAGCGAATAATTTCACGAAAGAACAAATCAGCAACATTAACAGCATCATCGCTTTTATGACATGGTATAAAGTGTGCCATTTTCGAGAATCTATCCACGACAACAAATATGCTATCCCTCCCCTTCTTTGTTCGAGGTAAACCTAAAACAAAATCCATAGATATATCCTCCCAAGGAACACTAGGTACAGGCAAAGGCATATATAAACCATGAGGATTGAGTCGTGACTTAGCTTTTTGACATGTAGTGCATCGAGCAATAAAACGCTCAACATCCCGTCTCATCTTTGGCGAAAAGAAATGTGTAGCAAGTACGTCCTCCCTCTTCTTCACGCCAAAGTGTCCCATTAATCCTCCTCCATGCGCCTCCTGCAACAACAAAAGACGAACGGAGCTAGCTGGAATGCATAGCTTGTTAGCACGAAACACAAATCCATCGTTAATGACAAACTTGTTCCACATTCTTCCTTCTTTACAATTCTGCATTACATCTTTAAAATCAGCATCATGCACATATTGATCTTTGATGGTCTCCAAACCAAATATTTTGAAGTCAAGTTGTGAAAGCATAGTATAGCAGCGAGACAATGCATCAGCAATAACATTTTCTTTTCCCTTCTTGTGTTTAATGACATAAGGAAAAGTCTCAATGAATTCAACCCATTTAGCATGTCTACTATTCAGTTTAGCTTGACTTTTAATATGTTTCAAAGATTCATGATCAGAATGTATAACAAATTCTTTGGGCCATAAATAATGTTGCCATGTTTCTAAAGTCCGAACAAGAGCATATAATTCTTTATCATAAGTAGAATAATTCAGACTAGGCCCACTCAATTTTTCAGAAAAGTATGCAACAGGTTTGCCATCTTGTAATAACACACCTCCTAATCCAATTCCACTAGCATCACATTCAAGCTCAAAAGTCTTATTAAAATCAGGAAGTTGGAGTAAAGGAGCATGTGTCAACTTATCTTTCAATACCGTGAAGGCTTCTTCCTGTGCGGTACCCCAAAGAAAAGGCACATCTTTCTTTGTAAGCTCGTTGAGAGGTGCAGCAATGGTGCTGAAATCTCTCACAAAACGCCTATAGAATCCAGCGAGGCCAAGAAAACTCCTCAC
>NW_025276004.1:0-1294 GCF_018294505.1 Triticum aestivum
TCAAGACGCTTGACAAAATATGAACAATGAGCTACGGCTAAATCACACCAGAGCAGGTTCAAACAAGCATGGCAAAAGTGCAAAAGATATCAGCTTCACAGACTTGGTGAAAATACTAACATGCCAGAAATAACATCAGGAAGCCATGTTTAGAGCAAGCAAATAGCATGCTACGGGCAAATATCATAGCAAACCAAGGCATGGCATGGATTTAATAAATGCATAGAACAAAAGTCCCTTACTGATCAGGAGCCAAAAAGGCACAGAATATATGATGGCACCTCTATAAACATAGCAAGTTTTATTACCAGATTCAGACTTGGCAGAAAACAGAGCATGGCATTAACAGAATTATGAAGGCATCTTTGCGAGCTCAATTCACTCATCACAAGGCATTGCAAGACAAGATAAGCATAGAATCAGCCAGAATACATGTTCATGAAACTAACCATGGCAAGAACAAGCTCATAGCATGCAAGGATCAACTACAACAACCTTGGCAAAATTGATTAACATGTAAACAATCTGCCAGGAACATTTTATAGCAAAAGTAGAGCAATATTGAGACATGCTAGGGCACTCCATAATTGCAAACAGGGGCATGGATGGATAGATCACATCTATATGTCCAAAACATCCTTACTGAACATACTCAAAAGAAGCATGGATCTCACTGTAGCAACATGGATACATGGCATAAAAATATAAGCAGAGCAATGACTGAAATTTCTGAGTCCCTGAAATCAGCAATATCACGAGAGCTAATTTGCATGCTTGTGCTAGTCACCACATTGATCATAAAAATACATGGCATACACCCCTGTAAATATGGCATGACATAGCCCAAAACACATATAGAGCTCATGCCCATATGCAGCACCCAATAAATGTAGCAAAAATGTCAAATGCTCATAACCTGTTAAGAATCAACGACTAACATTTTATAGCACTTATGCATCAACAAATTTGGCCATCAAGATGGACTCAAATAAGCATGGAACAATGGAATAAAATCAAGAGAACATCGTCATGAACATTTTGACATATTATATGCACAAATCAGAGCACCGAGCATGAAGTTACGACAGGTCAAAGGGGGCACCCAAATATGACACAAAAAGGACTTGTTGGAAATTTCGGGGTCAACCTTTTTGGATCTAGGGTTCGTGCACGCGAACCGAGGCGGGGCCGGGCTCGCCGGAGACGGGGCGGTGGCGGCCGGAGTTGACCGGGGAAGATGCCAGTGGGATGGGCCGGCCGGATCTGGCCGGATCCGGCGCCGGCGAGGCGGGGC
>NW_025276005.1:0-1294 GCF_018294505.1 Triticum aestivum
TTGGAACATATTTCCAAGAGTTACAACAATGGTCCTTATGTGACCCGGTAAGGTGATGTCATGCCTAGCACACCTGGCTGGAGGCCCAATTGTTATAGTTTCCCTTTTCAGCCAGGCTATCCTTTCTTCCATGAGGAAATTGTAAGACTTATTCTATAAGTTCTTCCTGATGGACCCTTTTTGTTTCCAAAGTCTGAACTTGCTTGAAGACCATGTAATGCTATCTCGAAGCATGTTTGTGGTACTCCGATTGTCAACAAGGACATTTGAAGCCAATGCTAAATGTTTCCTGCTAAATTATCCAAACACCGCTGTATGGGTAATGTCATGAAGTTTCTCTCCCCGTTTCTAAAGGGTTTTCTACATTATATCCTGTCATGGATATCTTACTCTGCTTGTCCTTGGGAAGGATATACCCTTGAAATATGTGTTTAAACACATTTTCCTTTCCATTGTTCTGCTTAAACCTGACAATCACTTTTCCTTTCCATTGGGATTGTTTAAACCTTCTTGTGATCTACATGATGTAAGCAGTAGTTTTCTCCTACTTAGGTAAACACCTCGGTGTACAATTCTGTTAGTAAGACCTTGTTTCTATTGTTGATGACATTCCGGTAACCACCGATGGATGAGAACTTTGCCTATTGGTCCGCCTCGTTCAACGAGCAGGAGAATGGTTCTCTTCGTCCCTCGCCTTGGTATCGATGTTGTTGCCGACATAACTGACAGACTAGCCTCTGACCTGCCTTGCTATCGTGACCATGCAAGATGTCACCCCTCCTACTTTTATCCCACATGGTGGGCCCATAACCCATAGTTCCACAGGATCGAAACCTGACTCTCCTATACAACACCTATTCCCAAGGTTGTTCCTCACGCTCGACTTCGTATGTAATTCACGGACCACCTGTCTAGTGATCTATTCTGGTATGAGGCGCAATACCTATTCTCGTTGCCCTGAAACCCTTTCACCTTCTGATTAGGCATCGAACGATTGCCTATCCGTTTGAAACTTCTCATGGTACCTTCTTACTTTGCTCTCGATATCTTCTTAAGTTTCAAATCGAGAGAAACTTATGCTTCTTCCCTGAGTTAACCGTCTGATGCTCGATCTTGTTAGAATCCATCCATATACAGTTTTCCCTTCTCACCCTTTCGTAAGTTCGGTGATGGTCCTGAAGGAAGGACGGTGACTTCATCATGACGACCTGAAGCAGAGGACCGAAGACATCAATGTAATGGATCGACCTCTTCGAGAAGAGCAACTATGACCGAGAAGAATCTTTAGAATTTC
>NW_025276006.1:0-1293 GCF_018294505.1 Triticum aestivum
GGGGTGGGCTCTTAGTATTCGACCTATTTATAATGAGACCAAGGCCCTCTTCTTTTTACACCCTCCATCGAGTTCGCCTCGCGCTTCGAGTTCTAACACCCAAAGCTTTAGATTTAGGCGCTTCCGACCTTCGACGATGTCCGGCTCCGACCAGCACGGCCGATGGATGTCTTACTCCGTCACAGAAGAAGATGTGCTAAAGCTGCGAGACGCCAGGTATCTAACCGGCGAGATCTCGCATAGGCTGCCTGCTCCAGGGCAGGTCATTCCCACTCCCGAGCCCGGCGAGAACGTGGTGTTCGTGTCTCACTTCCTTCGGGGTTTAGGCTTCCCGACGGATCCCTTTGTGCGGGGGCTCATGTTTTATCATGGGCTGGATTTCCATGACTTGAATCCGGAGTCCATCCTCCATATCTCGTCATTCATTGTCGTATGTGAGGCCTTCCTCCATATTACCCCTCACTTTGGATTGTGGCTCAAGACCTTCAAGGTGGAGTCAAAGATGATCAGGGGGCAACAAGCAGAGTGCGGAGGGGCGGTCATAAGAAAATGTGCTGATGCTCCGTGTCCCGAGGGCTCTTTTCAAGGGGAGCTTGGTTTGTGGCAACGGGAGTGGTTTTATATCACCGCTCCCAGGGGCACCAAATGGGTGGCGCTCCCCGCCTTCCGCTCAGATCCACCACAGCGGCTGGCGTCATGGGTCAACAAGGGGCTCGACTGGGGGCCGTCCAAGGACGTTCCATTGCTACAGGGCCGTATTCGAGACCTCCAAGAAAGAGAGATCAATCTGGTTGCAGTGGCGCAGGTTATGTTGATCCGGTGCCTTCTGCCCTGCAAACGTCGCCCCCTCCTCCTGTGGGAACTTAATCCAGAGGGACCACGAGCTCTCCAAAATTTTATGGGCACGACGCCCGTGGAGATGTATAAACTGTTCTTCGGATCATAAGAGAAGTGTCCGGACCTGACTGAGGACGCAGGACTAAGCTGCAATCGCCCAGATACTCAAGTAAGTAGTCCTATAACCGGACAAGCTATTCATTCATTTATCATATATATATGCCCTTTAAAGGAGCCATTTCTTGAACAGGAGTGGATAGCCAAGGCAAAGTTAATAAGGTGTCCGGCTCCCCTCCTAGAGACCACGCCGGATCCCATGCTGACCAAGATGTTGAAGGCCGCGCCTTTTGAAGAAGGCGAAGGGGGGAGCGGGGAAGCAACTGCCTCTACGAAGGAGGCTATCAAGGAAGGAGGGATTAAAAGTCCCATCTTTCGAGGAGAGAAGAGGACCGCTTC
>NW_025276007.1:0-1293 GCF_018294505.1 Triticum aestivum
ATTTTTCAATCCTTTCTGACTTCATATGTTATTTTTCATGCATTTACTAATTATTTTGAGCTATAAGAACCTAAAATTGAAAAGCATTTCAAATGAACTCTGAAAAGGTTGCAAGTTGGCATGGTATCATCATTTCATCCACATTGCATGTGCAAGAAAGTTGGGAGGGTTACGGCAAAAACTGGATGCACTTCGTGTACAAAACAGACAATCTCTTTCAAACTATCAGGATTTCATACGGAAACTCGTTTGGTACAAAGGGATTTCATTTTTTAAAACTTATTTGAACTCCTGCCTTTTTGTGTGTTCAAAATGCACCATTCAAAGCCACATCATCATTTTCAATCCTTTCTGACTTCATTTGTTATTTTTCATGCATTTACTAATTATTTTGAGCTATAAGACCCTAAAATTGAAAAGCATTTCAAATGAACTCTGAAAAGGTTGAAAGTTGGCATGGTATCATCATTTCATCCACATAGCGTGTGCAAGAAAGTTGTGAGGGTTACGGCAAAAACTGGATGCACTTCGTGTACAAAACGGACAATCTCTTTCAAAGTATCAGGATTTCATACAGAAACTCGTCTGTTACAAAGGGATTTCATTTTTAAAACTTATTTGAACTCCTGACTTTTTGTGTGTTCAATATGCACCATTCAAAGCCACATCATCATTTTCAATCCTTTCTGACTTCATTTGTTATTTTTCATGCATTTACTAATTATTTTGAGCTATAAGACCCTAACATTGAACTAGGAAAAGGTTGAAAGTTGGCATGGTATCATCATTTCATCCACATAGCATGTGCAAGAAAGTTCAGAGGGTTACGGCAAAAACTAGATGCACTTCGTGTACAAAACAGACAATCTCTTTCAAAGTTCCAGGATTTCATACGGAAACTCGTCTGTTACAAAGGGATTTCATTTTTTAAAACTTATTTGAACTCCTGACTTTTTGTGTGTTCAAAATGCACCATTCAAAGCCACATCATAATTTTTCAATCCTTTCTGACTTCATATGTTATTTTTCATGCATTTACTAATTATTTTGAGCTATAAGACCCTAAAATTGAAAAGCATTTCAAATGAACTCTGAAAAGGTTGCAAGTTGGCATGGTATCATCATTTCATCCGCATTGCATGTGCAAGAAAGTTCAGAGGGTTACGGCAAAAACTGGATGCCCTTCGTGTACAAAATGGACAATCTCTTTCAAACTATCAGGATTTCATACGGAAACTCGTCTGGTACAAAGGGATTTCATTTTTTAAAACTTATTTGAACTCCTGACTTTTT
>NW_025276008.1:0-1293 GCF_018294505.1 Triticum aestivum
CGAGCCGAGCGGCGGACCAGCAAGAGCCGTTCCGCATACGGCCGGGGCGCATCGCCGGCCCCCATCTGCTTCCCTCCCGGCAATTTCAAGCACTCTTTGACTCTCTTTTCAAAGTCCTTTTCATCTTTCCCTCGCGGTACTTGTTCGCTATCGGTCTCTCGCCTGTATTTAGCCTTGGACGGAGTCTACCGCCCGATTTGGGCTGCATTCCCAAACAACCCGACTCGTTGACGGCGCCTCGTGGGGCGACAGGGTCCGGGCCGGACGGGGCTCTCACCCTCCCAGGCGCCCCTTTCCAGGGGACTTGGGCCCGGTCCGTCGCTAAGGACGCCTCTCCAGACTACAATTCGGACGGCACAGCCGCCCGATTCTCAAGCTGGGCTGCTCCCGGTTCGCTCGCCGTTACTAGGGGAATCCTTGTAAGTTTCTTCTCCTCCGCTTATTTATATGCTTAAACTCAGCGGGTAGTCCCGCCTGACCTGGGGTCGCGGTCCAAGCGACGTGCGCTTCGTTTGTTGGGTCGTTCAAAGGCCATAATGCCAGCTGCGCGCCGGATGCACTGCATTGATAAAGCGAGGACGCCCACCATGCGCTGTGTCCGGCGCGGTACGCCGGCAGCCCAATCTTCGGTCCACCGTCCCTTGAGAGACGAGGGACCAGATGCCGCATCCCGATTCACGTTGAGAGTGGTTGGGAGCGTGTTTTGGCGTGACGCCCAGGCAGGCGTGCCCTCGGCCGAGTGGCCTCGGGCGCAACTTGCGTTCAAAGACTCGATGGTTCGCGGGATTCTGCAATTCACACCAGGTATCGCATTTCGCTACGTTCTTCATCGATGCGAGAGCCGAGATATCCCATCGCAATACCATTGTATATGTCATATAAGGGACTATACCATTTGCCTTGAGCATGACTTAGCAGTGTAGCCTCTGACGACGGCATCCGCATGAATCGGCCAAGTATCTTTTGCATTTGGCACATATAGTTTTGAGTGTTGTTTCCACTGGCCTTATTGGGTACAAGGGTCTATCTTACAAGGGACTTAGCCATTTCTAGTCCTCATGATTTTGCGGTGCAGATTTTGATGGCATCTTCGAACCTTACTTGGTGAAGGAAAGTTGTGGGGGAGGGACGAATCCGTGCGACATGGGGCTGGATCTCAGTGGATCGTGGCAGCAAGGCCACTCTGCCACTTACAATGCCCCGTCGCGTATTTAAGTCGTCTGCAAAGGATTCAGCCCACCGCCCGTTGGGAAGGGAGCTTCGAGGCGGCCGACCGCGGCACTTCGGCCGGAC
>NW_025276009.1:0-1293 GCF_018294505.1 Triticum aestivum
AAACTGCGAGTCTTGACGACCAACATGTAAGCACACCTTGGGGTTCGACAACCATGGAAATCGCTTTGGGACCCAAAAACTGTGAGTAATAGTCCATGAAAGAGCCCACAATCGGACAAACCTTGGATTATTGATGAACGATAGATAAACGCACCCCGGGGTTTGTCAATCATGCAAATTGGTCATGGACCCCAAATCAGTGAGTAATACTCCATGAAACGGGCCAGAATCGGCCAAAACTGTGAGTGCTGATGACCAACACAAAAACGCACCCCGGTGATCGTCAGTCGTGGAAATCACTCCGGGACCCCAAAACTGGGTAATAGTCCAAGAAACCGGCCATAATTGGCCAAAACTGCGATTGTTGATGTCCGACACGTAAGCTCTCCTTGGAGTTCAACAACCATGGATATTGCTTTCAGACCCCAAAACGGTGAGTAATAGTCCACGAAACAGGTCAGGATCAAGAAAAACCATGAGTGCTGATGACCGACACGTAAACGTACCCCGGGGTTCTTCAATCGTGGAAATCTCTCTCGGACCCCAAAACAGTGAGTAATAGTCCAAGAAACGCGCCAGAATCAGTCAAAACTATGAGTATTGATGACTGACACTTAAGTGCACCTAGGGGTTCAACAACCATGGCAATCGTATTGGGACCCGAAAACGGTGAGTAATAGTTTATGAAACGGGCCAGAATCGGCCAAAATTATGACTGTTCAGGACGAACACGTAAACGCACCCCGGGGATAGTTAATCGTGGAAATTGCTCTGGGACCCTAAAACGGACAGTAATAAACCATGAAAGAGCCCAGAAGAACAAAACTAGGATTGTTGATGAACGAGACGTAAACGCACCCCGGGGTTCGTCAATCGTGGAAATCGCCCTGCGACCCTAGAATCGGCCAAAATTGAGTGTTGACGACGGACACGTAAACGCACCACGAGGATCATCAATCGTGGAAATCGCTCTAGGACTCCAAAATGGTGAGTAATAGGTCATGAAAGAGCCTAAAATCGAAAATACTCGGATTATTGATGACGACACATAAACGCACCTCGGGGTTCGTCAATCGTGGAAATCGCTCCGGGACCCAATATAGTGAGCAATAGTCCATGAAACGGGCCAGAGTCGGCCAAAACTGCGAGTGTTGATGACCGACACATAAACGTACCCCGGTGTTCGTCAATCGTAGAAATCACTCCGGGGCCCCAAAATTGAGTAATATTCCAGGAAATGGGCCGAAATCGGCCAAAACTGTGATTGTAGATGACCGACACGTAAGCGCACTT
>NW_025276010.1:0-1293 GCF_018294505.1 Triticum aestivum
GAGTTCGCTACCGAGGAGCCCGTTGAGTTTGCTTGTGAGGATCCAGTCAACTCTGACAACTGTGCAGGCAAGATGATCATACCCTCGAAATCACTACTATCTTTGCTATGCTAGTTTGCTCGCTCTTTTGCTTTGCCACTGCTACGATGCCTACCTTTTGCTTGTCAGCCTCCCAATTGCCATGTTGACCTTCTAACCCACCTTTGTCCTAGCAAACCATTGATTGGCTATGTTACCGCTTTGCTCAGCCCTTCTTATAGCGTTGTTAGTTGCAGGTGAAGATTGGAGCCGTTCCTTGTTGGAACATTTATATTCTTGTTGGGATATCATTATATTGCTATGTTATCTTAATGCATCTATATACTTGGTAAAGGGTGGAAGGCTCGGCCTCTCGCCTAGTGTTTTGTTCCACTCTTGCCGCCCTAGTTTCCGTCATACCGGTGTTATGTTCCCGGATTGTGCGTCCCTTACGCGGTTGGGCTATAATGGGAACCCCTTGATAGTTCGCCTTGATTAAAGCTTTTCCAGCAATGCCCAACATTGGTTTTACCTTTTGCCACCTAGCCCTTTTCCCTTGGGTTTCCGGAGCCCGAGGGTCATCTTATTTTAGCCCCCCACGGGCCAGTGCTCCTCTGAGTGTTGGTCCGAACTAGAGCCCTGTGCAGTGCCACCTCGGGGAAACTCAAGGTTTGGTTTTAGTTGTACGGATTGCTCATCTGAGTGTGCCCTGAGAAAGAGATATGTGCAGCTCCTATCGGGATTTGTCGGCACATTCGGGCGGTGTCGCTGGACTTGTTTTAACCTGTCGAATCATCTTGTTGTACCGAGATACCGAGTCTGATCGGTGTGTCTTGGGTGGAGGTCTATTCCTTCGTTGACCGTGAGAGCTTGTTATGGGCTAAGTTGGGACCCCCCTGCAGGGTTTGATCTTTCGAAAGCCGTGCCCGCGGTTATGGGCAGATGGGAATTTGTTAATGTCCGGTTGTAGATGACTTAAACTAAACTTAATTAAAATGAATCAACCGTGTGTGTTACCGTGATGGCCCCTTCTCGGCGGAGTCCGGGAAGTGGACACGGTGTTGGAGTTATGCTTGCGCAGGATGTTCCTTTAGCTTCTCGCTCGTGCTTCGCCTTCTCTTCTCGCTCTCCTTTGCGTATAAGTTAGCCACCACATATGCTAGTCGCTTGCTGCAGCTCCACTTATATCTGCCTTATCCATTCCTATGAGCTTAAATAGTCTTGATCGCGTGGGTGTGAGATTGCTGAGTCCCTGTGGCTCACAGATACTACAAC
>NW_025276011.1:0-1293 GCF_018294505.1 Triticum aestivum
TGGAGGGGGGGGTCCGGACGGCGGCGAGGGAGGAGGACGAGGACGGTCCGGTGACGGGGCGGCTACGGGCGACGTGGGGCGCGGGGCGCAGGGGGAGCGATGGGGTTCGTTCCCCCGATCCGATCTGGATCGGGGAGGAGGGGGGAGAGCGAGTGGGGGGAGGGGTGGAGTGGCGGACCGGCTAGGGTTCCAGTCGGGGTGGGGGGTTAAGGGGAGGCCGGCTGGGCCAGGTGGGCCGGCCTGGCCGGTGAGCTGGGCCGTCTGGCCCAGTTGGCCAGGGGGCCCCTTTTTTTTCCTTTTAGTTTTGTTTTGTCTTTTGCTTTTGTATTTATTTTCTTTTCTGTTTTAGTTTAATTAAAATGCCAAAACATTTTACAAAAATTTGTGCACCCCACCATAATTAGGTTTGCTATTTTAGACAACCCCCGAACAATTTAGTTTTCGTTTCTGAAAACTTTTATTGTTTGTTTTCGTTTTAAATTTGAAATTCGAACTAGGTTCCGAACTAACGCGAGTTTATCCACAGTAACCGAGGTGACGTGGCACCATTAGCGGGGATTACTGTAGCAAGATTATCCGGGCGTTACAAATCTCCTCCACTACAAGAAATCTCGTCCCGAGATTTTAGGAGGTAGAAGGAAACAGTGCGGGGTATTCATCACGCAGGCGATCCTCGCGTTCCCAGGTGGCTTCGTCTTCAGAGTGATTCGACCACTGGACCTTGAGGAACTTGATCGCCTTCTGGTGTGTGCGGCGTTCAGCTTGGTCGAGAATGCGGACCGGATGCTCTTTATAGGAGAGGTCCTGTTGCAATTCGAGGACTTCATGATCCACAGCTCGGATGGGGTCCTTGAAGCAACGGCGGAGTTGTGACACATGGAACACATCGTGAACCTGAGAAAGGTTCGACGGAAGCTCCAGTTGATATGCCACTTTTCCACGCCTCTCGAGAATAGTGAATGGGCCAATATAGCGAGGAGCTAGCTTGCCCTTGATCCCGAAGCGGTGAGCACCCTTCATTGGTGTGACGCGAAGATAGGCCTTTTCGCCAGGTTGATAGACCATGTCTTTATGATGACGGTCATACTGACTCTTCTGACGTGACTGAGCAGTCTTGAGATTCTCGCGAATAATGCGGACTTGTTCTTCGGCATGTTGGATAATATCCGGACCGAAGAGTGGACGTTCCCCAGTTTCTGACCAGTTCAGAGGGGTTCGGCACTTTCGTCCATATAACACTTCGAAGGGGGCCATCTTCAGACTAGCTTGGTAGCTATTATTATAAGAGAACTC
>NW_025276012.1:0-1293 GCF_018294505.1 Triticum aestivum
CGGACCCAAAAACTGGAAACGGGTCAAAAAAAACTTCCTATAATGGCACCTGTCTCAAAACACTCAGAAACACCTAAAAATAGGATAGCCAGAAATTTTTTCGAAAAATGCGTTTTCGAAAAATTTTGGGCCTAAACGGAGCGTGGCTACCCGACTCCGGCAAGGAAACACGAATCGGAATCTAGATTGATCCCGAAAACAAACCTAATAAGCAAGGAACTCGGATTGGTGGTGGATATATGGTGGTGGTATATGGCAGCGGTGGTAGTATATGGATATGGATCGGTGGTGGTATATGGACACGGATTGGTGGTGGTATATGGATACGGATTCGGAGCGGTGGTGGTAGATGGCAGGGCGATGATGATGGTGCGGCGACGGCGTGACCACTTGTGAACAGAACTCGAAACTCTAAAAGACTAGACGCTAAGACCAGCAACTGAACACGACGATGCAACCGCAAATTCAACAAAGCAAATACAGAAAAGATTATGCAAGGCTCAGATTGGTTCGGATGGGATGAACTAACCCTAATTTTTTTTTTGGCTTTTTCGTGGACTATAGATATGAAGAACAGACTCGATCTAAACTACGAAAAACTGTAAAATCTCACCGAGCAACCTGGAAATCTGATACCACTTGATAGAGGCAAAGGTGTCCCGTCTTTCGATGAGATGGTGGATTTCGCTTTGGTGGAAGTCGACTTTGACGATCCGACTACGAACGTGCGAGGACGTCGCGCCTTAGCAATCGCTAAACCAACTCCGAGAGGTTATTGACCACGCCGTAGCACGATCAACCTGACCACGAGGGTCTGTTTCCTGCGAGCAAACGAAGAACAAGCAAGAAACTAAGATTGCAATCTGGATATTGCGAATATAAGATGAAAGCTTTATTGATCAAAGTGGGGTTCTGTGACGCCTTTGTCTGGTCGTTGAACACAAACGAAGTACGCGAAGTTGCAGCTATGGCGAACTTTTAATCTAAACAAAACCCAAAGTCTAAACGATGCCCTAAGGGCTGTATATATGGAGGAAGAGGGGGAGAATTTCGTGGCCCTTGGTGGAGGGGTCCGAAATCAACCCTATCTCTTGTTTCCCCACACATACGGACTCTAAAAATAGCCTATACTTATGTATTTCGAAATTACATGGGCCTGGCCCAATAATAAGGTGACGCAGCACCTAAAATAGCCTCGGGACGAAATTTATGAAGTGGCGTCTTGTATATTTCGTCCAAGGCTTCATGCACCCATTATGGTGGCTTCAAAGTCCTGAAATCATCACTTGTAAC
>NW_025276013.1:0-1293 GCF_018294505.1 Triticum aestivum
GTCTCGAGAGAATATCAAAGAGTATCTCCGAAATCTTCTGGTGCAGTCGGTGACCATCTGGACTGAAGGGGCTCTCCGGGAGAAAGCACTCGCGAGAACCTAAAGTTAGTTTTGTTATTAGCAAAATCGTTTAACCCGAATAGAAGAGAGTTCAGAATCCCAGAGTAAAGATCGAGGAGTAAAAGATCCTAATACCACCCGATGGCGACGTGGGCCCGTAAGGCACACAGCCAAGTTAGTAAAAGTTTTTGTAATGTCTAGACTCGACTTCGGCCAAGGAGTGTGGAAGGGGGATTCCTACAGGCAGTCGGCTCTGATACCAACTTGTGACGCCCCCGATTCAATCGTACACTAATCATGCACGCAAATGTGTACGATCAAGATCAGGGACTCACGGGAAGATATCACAACACAACTCTACAAATAAAATAAGTCATACAAGCATCATAATACAAGCCAGGAGCCTCGAGGGCTCGAATACAAGTGCTCGATCATAGACGAGTCAGCGGAAGCAACAATATCTGAGTACAGACATAAGTTAAACAAGTTTGCCTTAAGAAGGCTAGCACAAACTGGGATACAGATCGAAAGAGGCGCAGGCCTCCTGCCTGGGATCCTCCTAACTACTCCAGGTCGTCGTTAGCGGGCAGCACGTAGTAGTAGGCACCTCCGGTGTAGTAGGGGTCGTCGTCGATGGTGGCGTCTGGCTCCTGGACTCCAGCATCTGGTTGCGACAACCAGGAAGAAGGAAAGGGGAAAAAGGGGGGGGAGAAAGCAACCGTGAGTACTCATCCAAAGTACTCGCAAGCAAGGAACTACACTACATATGCATGGGTATATGTGTAAGGAGGCCATATCAGTGGACTGAACTGCAGAATGCCAGAATAAGAGGGGGATAACTAATCCTGTCGAAGACTACGCTTCTGGTCACCTTCGTCTTGCATCAAGTATAAGAGAGTAGATTGAAATCCTCCAAGTAGCATCTCCAAGTAACATCTCCAAATAGCATCTCATAGCGTAATCCTACCCGGCGATCCCCTCCTCATAACCCTGAGGTAGAGCGACCACCGGTTGTATCTGGCACTTGGAAGGGTGTGTTTTATTACGTATCCGGTTCTAGTTGTCATAAGGTCAAGGTACAACTCCAAGTCGTCCTGTTACCGAAGATCACGGCTATTCGAATAGATTAAACTTCCCTGCAGGGGTGCACCACATAGCCCAACACGCTCGATCCCATTTGGCCGGACACACTTTCCTGGGTCATGCCCGGCCTCGGAAGATCAACACGTCGCA
>NW_025276014.1:0-1293 GCF_018294505.1 Triticum aestivum
GAGATAGTCTTATATCTACAGGTTCTTGGTACCGTGGGAACCCGGCGTCTTAACTTTGCTGGGTCTCTCTCACCCTCCCCCTGCTGGAGCAGCAGCACAACAAACAGTAGAAGCGACTAGAGCACAGGAAATGAAGCCCAACTTGGTACGGGGAAAGACGTTGGGAACACCAGCCCAATACAATGGCTTTGTCTTTTGCTGGGTCATCGGCGCAATCCCCGGCTCTCGTGGACGGACTGCACCTCTGCTGCACTCGCGCAGACAAGGCTGTGAAGCAAAGGAGGGGTAGCGTACGCCATGGACGTGACCTCAGTAACTACGCAAGGACCGCGGGCCAGTAGTGTTGGAAATATGCCCTAGAGGCAATAATAAATTAGTTATTATTATATTTTCTTGTTCATGATAATCGTTTATTATCCATGCTATAATTGTATTAATAGGAAACTCAGATACATGTGTGGATACATAGACAGCACCATGTCCCTAGTAAGCCTCTAGTTGACTAGCTCGTTGATCAATAGATGGTTACGGTTTCCTAACCATGGACATAGGATGTCGTTGATAACGGGATCACATCATTAGGAGAATGATGTGATGGACAAGACCCAATCCTAAGCCTAGCACAAAGATCGTGTAGTTCGTCTGCTAAAGCTTTTCTAATGTCAAGTATCATTTCCTTAGACCATGAGATTGTGCAACTCCCGGATACCGTAGGAGTGCTTTGGGTGTGCCAAACGTCACAACGTAACTGGGTGGCTATAAAGGTACACTACGGGTATCTCCGAAAGTGTCTGTTGGGTTGGCACGAATCGAGACTGGGATTTGTCACTCCGTGTGATGGAGAGGTATCTCTGGGCCCACTCGGTAGGACATCATCATAATGTGCACAATGTGATCAAGGAGTTGATCACGGGATGATGTGTTACGGAACGAGTAAAGAGACTTGCCGATAACGAGATTGAACAAGGTATCGGGATACCGACGGTCGAATCTCGGGCAAGTATCGTACCGATAGACAAAGGGAATTGTATACGGGATTGATTAAGTCCTTGACATCGTGGTTCATCCGATGAGATCATCGTGGAACATGTGGGAGCCAACATGGGTATCCAGATCCCGCTGTTGGTTATTTACCGGAGAACGTCTCGGTCATGTCTGCATGGTTCCCGAACCCGTAGGGTCTACACACTTAAGGTTCGATGATGCTAGGGTTGTAAAGGAAATAGTATGTGGTTACCGAATGTTGTTCGGAGTCCCGGATGAGATCCCGGACGTCACAAGGAGTTCCGGAAT
>NW_025276015.1:0-1293 GCF_018294505.1 Triticum aestivum
GGCTCGTCCCCAGCTCCTCCTAGATGCCCTCCGCGGCCCATTTGGTCGCCGGAGTGGCCAAAACCAGTCTCGCCGCCGCGCTAATGGTCGCCGCCGGCGAAACTCCGGCAGGAGCCGACGTGGCCAGTCATTAGGGCCTAACTACCCCCGCTAACCAGCCCCCTAGGCCACTGACAGTGGGCCCCAGGGCTTAGTCAAAGCTAACCAGCCCGGGTCAACGCGGGATTAGTCCCTGTGTCACTGACGTGTGGACCCCACACGTCAGGTTTGACCCGGGGCAGCCCTGTTGACTTGCTGATGCAAGCATGACGCAGTGCTGATGTCATAACTCATTTTCTGGATTTAAAATAAATCAGGAAATTCCAGAAAATTGTAAAAACTTCAATAAATCATAGAAAATTAACCGTAACTCCAAATTAAATAATTTATATATGAAAAATTATCAGAAAAATTCAAGGAATCCATCTGTACCATTTTCATGCATGTTAGAACAACTTATAGCTACTGTTTAGCAGAAATCAAATAAATGGCATTTAATTAATCACATATGGAGTTTGAATTTGAATCTTGTATTCAAACCAACTTCATTTAATCTGTTGCTAGTTGCATTAGCCCAAAACACATTCATTTTGCCATGTCATGATCATGCATCATATTGTGCATTGCATTGATTGTGTTCCCTTCTGTGTTGCCGGTATTTGTCCCCTCTCGATAGACGTGTACCGATGATGTGATCGTTGACACTGATGAAGACTCAATGTTATCTTCAGAAGTGCCAGGCAAGCAAAACCCCCTTGTTCATTCCGATAAAATCCTACTCTCTCGCTCCTGCTCTCTTTTAATGCATTAGGACAACACCGATTTATCTGTTACTTGCTGCGGTAGCTGAACCCCTTTATCCTCTGCATGACCTGTCATTCCACAGTAATTAGATGAAACCCACTAGCATGAGTAGGAGTTGTTTGAGCCCTGTTGTGCCTACTCATTCATGTTTGTTTGTCATGCCTGCTACTGCTTAGAGTTGAGTCAGGTCTGATTCATCGGGGATGAATCAGAGGCGTGTGAACATGTCCTACTGTGTGTGAGCTAAGTGTGTGAACACGATTTGGTAAAGGTAGCGGTGAGAGGCCATGTAGGAGTACATGGTGGGTTGTCTCATTGTAGCCGTCCTCAGGAACTGAGTTCTGTGTTTGTGATCCATGATTCAGCTACTACCATACATTGGGCCCTGAAATATGACCCCGCTCGACTTCTTATTCACCCTTGTCCTCTGTCCAGGAGTTGCAAGTAGTT
>NW_025276016.1:0-1293 GCF_018294505.1 Triticum aestivum
CTCTAGCTCACCTCCTATGCACACAAGGTGTTCGATGGAATGCCCGAGCCACACTACTTAAGGTTTCTCCTCTCCAAGCTCGACCGCCAAGCTCCATTTTCCTCAATATTTATCTAGGTTTAGCGGTCCGTCACGCCCCGTCCCCGTCTTCACCGCCGTCGATCACCCGCGCCGATCTCATCGCCGGCACCACCGTGGTGAGCCTCTTGTTCTTATCTTCTTTCTGAAAGGAAAAATATTATTACTTGTTTGTTTAGATAGATACTTGTATTATTTTCTTACTTTTATTATTGCATCTTATATAGTGCGCCGATGGTTTTGGTATCCGCCCCCGTCGGCCCTCGTCCTGTCTATGATTCGGATGTGGTATATATTATCTTTTCATAACTATTGGTTCATTTATTGTTTATGAAAATTATGCCGACCAACGTGACATAGATTTTATTTATCTAGGAGGTTGTTGAACCGGAAATTCCAACCGACCCTATTGTTGAGAGGTTAAATTTAGTTGAAGAAGAAAACAATTTCTTGAAGGAAAAAATAAAAAAACTTAAGGAGGAGAAGATGATATTGGAGTTGCATGTTGCGGATGTCGTCGATGATCACAAGATCAAGATGGATGCAATGCGCTTGAAGATGAGAAAGATTAGAAAATATGCCATTCATACCGAGGCTTGGTATCATTATGCCGTTGGATCAGTTGTTACCTTGGTTGCGATTATGATCGCATTTGTTTTCACATTGAAATGTTTTACATAGTTTCAATGTATGGTTTAATTAATTTAGATGCTCTGTAGAACTTTATGTTGTTAGATGAGAACTATGTATCTACTTTGGTTTTTATGTGATGATGAACTTCTATTAATTTGGTCACTTAATTATCTATTCATGATGTTCTGTAATGATTTTTGACACACTTAATTATATATAATGCACGCAGATGAACCGGCAATGGATGTACGGTGACAGACACACCTCCGAGTACATTAAGGGCGTGCATGATTTTCTCAAAGTGGCTGAGGCAAACAAGCAGAATGGTTTTATGTGTTGTCCATGCCCTATATGTGGGAATACGAAGTCTTACTCTGACCGGAAAATCCTTCACACCCACCTGCTTTACAAGGGTTTCATGCCACACTATAATGTTTGGACGAGGCACGGAGAAATAGGGGTTATGATGGAAGACGGCGAGGAAGAAGAGTACGATGACAACTATGTGCCCCCTGAATACGGTGATGCTACTGAACATCAAGATGCACCAGACGATGTGCACGATGGTGCTGCAACGGGCGA
>NW_025276017.1:0-1293 GCF_018294505.1 Triticum aestivum
ATCCTCCCCAAAATCTATCCATAAAATCATCTTCACTTTCTTCTAAAGAGGAATGCAACAAGGTAGTTTGTAAATCATCATAATATTTTGTTACAGTTTCACTACCTTGTTTTAAGTGTTGCAACTTCTTAATCATGTCACGAGTATAATAAGCAGGGACGAAAGTATGTCGCATGGCAAGTTTCAAATCATCCCAAGTAGTAGGTATATAATTAGGGTGTAACCGACAATATTCACTCCACCAAACCAAAGCATAACCAGTGAAAGAACCAACCGCAACATTAACCTTTTTATGTTCATCGAAATTATGGGAAGCAAATATATTTTTTATGTCGAACTCCCATTCAATATATAAAGCAGGTTTAAAACGGCCATTAAATGGTGGTATAGATACATTAACCTGATCATGTGCATTTGGATGTTTGTGCACCTCTCGTGACGGTTGTGGTATTTGCAAAGGTGGTGGCACGTCTCCCGCGATCGACAAACCCCATGAATTGACTCTGGATCCTGTCATGATTAGTAGAACAAGAAACAAAACCCAAAAATAATGTTCCTACAACTACTAGGATATGGTGGTAAAACGCTCACAGTAAAGCAAATATCAATGTCTTACAAGTTCTTACCATGCAGCAGGCGGTGATCGGCAACCAACGGTGTCAAGTAACTCCGAATATTGAGTAAAGCGATTGCCAGGGGAGCGTACGTATACACGGTGTAGAAATATGTGGAGCTGGGTTGGCTATATATGGTAGCAAAAGATTAGCAATAATCAATTCAAAGATGCAATGTTGAATAAACGCTCAACGACGGTACTGTGCTGGTCCTAGGCTAGACCGGACTAGAGACGCAAGCCTAGAACACTAATGAGGTCACGTCGTAGCACAACTAGCATCAATGAAGGACACTAAGTAGCTCTGGACAACAAGATATAAATGAAGATCACAACGGCAGTAAAGATAATGAGGTGAAACAACAGCCACGCAGGATATATCAACAACTTTGTCTCCAACTTTCCTCTGAAAAAGTTTGTGCCGATTTTTTTGTTTTTTTTTCTTCTCTCTTTTTTTTCCTCACACTTTTTTTTTCTTTCTCTCCTTTTTTTTTCTCTGACTTTTTTTCTCCTTTTTTTCTCTTGTTTTTTTTTCTCTCTTTTTTTTCTCCCTCTTTCCAAAACAAACTAGATAAGATGCAGATTGGATCAAGTGAAGATGTGAACGATCTCAACTATTATTATGACAATGAATGATGGGTAGCACGTGGTGGAAATTGATGGATGGGTGGTGGACAGCG
>NW_025276018.1:0-525 GCF_018294505.1 Triticum aestivum
ACTTTCAACCTTTTCAGAGTTCATTTGAAATGCTTTTCAATTTTAGGGTCTTATAGCTCAAAATAATTAGTAAATGCATGAAAAATAACAAATGAAGTCAGAAAGGATTGAAAAATGATGATGTGGCTTTGAATGGTGCATTTTGAACACACAAAAAGTCAGGAGTTCAAATAAGTTTAAAAAAATGAAAATCCCTTTGTAACAGACGAGTTTCCGTATGAAATCCTGATACTTTGAAAGAGATTGTCCGTTTTGTACACAAAGTGCCTCCAGTTTTTGCCGTAACCCTCTCAACTTTCTTGCACAAGCTCTGTGGATGAAATGATGATACCATGCCAACTTTCAACCTTTTCACAGTTCATTTAAAATGGTTTTCAATTTTAGGGTCTTATAGCTCAAAATAATTAGTAAATGCATGAAAAATGACAAATGAAGTCAGAAAGGATTGAAAAATGATGATGTTGCTTTGAATGGTACATTTTGAACACACAAAAAGTCAGGAGTTCAATTATGTTTAAAAAAATG
>NW_025276018.1:697-1293 GCF_018294505.1 Triticum aestivum
AACTTTCAACCTTTTCACAGTTCATTTGAAATGCTTTTCAATTTTAGGGTCTTATAGCTCAAAATAATTAGTAAATGCATGAAAATTGACAAATGAAGTCAGAAAGGATTGAAAAATGATGATGTGGCTTTGAATGGTGCATTTTGAACACACAAAAAGTCAGGAGTTCAATTAAGTTTAAAAAAATGAAATCCCTTTGTAACAGACGAGTTTCCGTATGAAATCCTGATACTTTGAAAGAGATTGTCCGTTTTGTACACGAAGTGCATCCAGTTTTTGCCGTCACCCTCTCAACTTTCTTGCACATGCTATGTGGATCAAATGATGATACCATGCCAACTTTCAACCTTTTCAGAGTTCATTTGAAATGCTTTTCAATTTTAGGGTCTTATAGCTCAAAATAATTAGTAAATGCATGAAAAATAACAAATGAAGTCAGAAAGGATTGAAAAATGATGATGTGGCTTTGAATGGTGCATTTTGAACACACAAAAAGTCAGGAGTTCAAATAAGTTTTAAAAAATGAAATCCCTTTGTAACAGACGAGTTTCCGTATGAAATCCTCATACTTTGAAAGAGATTGTCCGTTTTGTACA
>NW_025276019.1:0-1293 GCF_018294505.1 Triticum aestivum
AGAGGCTGACAGCTGAGTCCACGGCAGCCGCAAGGAAGTGCCTCCTTATTATGCGGAAAATAATTATTCCTCCACCTGACAGTAGGGACCCACCGGACGGGCCATCGTATTTGGCAAAACAAATGTTTCCCCCCTGACTGCTGGGACCCACCGGACGGGCCACCGTATTTCGCGAAAAAAACGTTCCCCCCGTTGTCAGCTCGGACCCGCCGGAAGTGCCTTCTTATTACGCACAAAAAAATGAATACTCCCCCCGCTAGTTGGGACCCACCTTGGTGAGAGGCTGACTTGTGGGCCTACTAAGTTGACGGGGACGGATTGCTTTGTCAACTTAGTCAATATGAACAATTCTAGCTCCAGTGACCGTACGATGTCCATCCAACGGCCGTAGTGCTTGTTCAACCTCTGGTCTTCTTGCTCGAGCCGCCCAAAGCAGCGCCGGTCGTGCCGCATGCTCCTGCCTCTCGTGGCCGGCTGTGCTGCCGCGGAGGCCTCACCGCCCCCTACTATTCCCACCGCTGGCCAGGCCCTGCGGCGATGGCAGCCTCACACCGCAGCCGAACCAGTGAACCCTCGCACTCCTCTCCGCGCTGGCTTCCACTGCCGCGCCTTCCCTGGCTCCGCGTCGTCCCCTTCCTAGGCCTCGCCGTCATCCACCGCCTTGGTGCTCTCGGCGCGGCGTGGTCAACGTGGTCAAGGAATGACTTCCATCGGAAGAGTACTATATGTGGAGAGGCTGACAGCTGGGTCCACAGCGGCCGCAAGGAAGTGCCTCCTTATTACGCAGAAAATAATTATTCCTCCACCTGACAGCAGGGACCCACCGGACGGGCCACCGTATTTCATGAAAAAAAACATTCCCCCCTGATTGCTGGGACCCATCGGACGGGCCACCGTATTTCGCGAAAAAAAGTTCCCCCCCCGCTGTCAGCTCGGACCCACCGGAAGTGCCTCCTTATTACGCAAAAAAAGTACACTCCTCCTGCTAGTTGGGACCCACCTTCGTGGGAGGCTGACTTGTGGGCCTACTAGTTGACGGGGACAGCGTGCTTTGTCAACTTAGTCAATATGAACGATTCTAGTTCCAGTGACCATACGATGTCTATCCAACGGCCGTAGTGCTTCTTCAACCTCTGGTCTTCTTGCTCCAGCCGCCCACAGCAGCGCCGGTCGGGCCGCATGCTCCTGCCTCCCGTGGCCAGCTGTGATGCCGTGGAGGCCTCACCGCCCCCTACTATTCCCACCACTGGCCAGGCCCTGCAGCGACGGCAGCCTCACACCGCAGCCGAACCA
>NW_025276020.1:0-1293 GCF_018294505.1 Triticum aestivum
GTTGCCACGGAATAACAAAAACACATGGATCATACAATTGTTCTAGTGTGTTGGCAATGGAATAACAAAAACACATGTATGACCCAATTGTTCTAATTCAGAATTGTATGTGTCAAGCATGACGCGGTGTGGTTTCATTGATATTCCAGTGGCAAATGCAGATTATTTCTCCTTCTTTCCTTACAAAAGCGACATCTATCTCCCTACTCCTTCCTTCCCCTCTACCTTCATTGCCTTCATCCGTCCTTATTTTAGCATTGTCCTTGCTTTAAAAGTTTATCATCTCACCTTGCCACCACCCCAAACCTTTTATTACTGTTAGCAAATCTATGGAATGACCCTCGCATGCCGTGAGACATGATGACATGAAAAAAAATCAAAGAGTAATAAAACAACAAGACCTCCATTCGTACCAGGTTTAGAAAAAGCTTTGAGAGAATGATAGTAGTAACTTGCTTGTTCTATTACCCTAATACCCCTTCTCTGCCACGGGAAAAAGGCCAGGAGTACCTACACACCCAACCCCACAAGCTCCAAAGTTCCTCTCCGTCAGCAAGACAGAAAACAGAATTGTAATATATATATACATAGACATTAATATATATATATATATGTATATATATATGTATATATATATGTATATATATATATATATATATATAGTATGATGCCCGTGCGTTGCCACAGAATAACTAAAACACATGGATCATACAATTGTTCCAGTGCGTTGGCAATGGAATAACAAAAACACATGTATGACCCAATTGTTCTAATTCAGAATTGTATGTGTCAAGCATGACGCGGTGTGGTTTCATTGATATTCCAGTGGCAAATGCAGATTATTTCTCCTTCTTTCCTTACAAAAGCGACATCTATCTCCCTACTCCTTCCTTCCCCTCTACCTTCATTGCCTTCATCCGTCCTTATTTTAGCATTGTCCTTGCTTTAAGAGTTTATCATCTCACCTTGCCACCACCCCAAACCTTTTATTACTGTTAGCAAATCTATCGAATGATCCTCGCATGCCGTGAGACATGATGACATGAAAAAAAATCAAAGAGTAATAAAACAACAAGACCTCCATTCGTACCAGGTTTAGAAAAAGCTTTGAGAGAATGATAGTAGTAACTTGCTAGTTCTATTACCCTAATACCCCTTATCTGCCACGGGAAAAAGGCCAGGAGTACCTACACACGCAACCCCACAAGCTCCAAAGTTCCTCTCCGTCAGCAACACAGAAAACAGAATTGTAATATATATATATATATAAACACACACACACAGACACACACA
>NW_025276021.1:0-1293 GCF_018294505.1 Triticum aestivum
ATCGAGATTGGGATTTTGTCACTCCGTGTAAACGGAGAGGTATCTCTGGGCCCACTCGGTAGGACATCATCATAATGTGCACAATGTGACCAAGGGGTTGATCACGGGATGATGTGTTACGGAACGAGTAAAGAGACTTGCCGGTAACGAGATTGAACAAGGTATCGGTATACCGACGATCGAATCTCGGGCAAGTACCATACCGCTAGACAAAGGGAATTGTATACGGGATTGATTGAGTCCTTGACATCGTGGTTCATCCGATGAGATCATCGTGGAACATGTGGGAGCCAACATGGGTATCCAGATCCCGCTGTTGGTTATTGACCGGAGAACATCTCAGTCATGACTACATGTCTCCCGAACCCGTAGGGTCTACACACTTAAGGTTCGATGACGCTAGGGTTATAAAGGAAGTTTGTATGTGGTTACCGAATGTTGTTCGGAGTCCCGGATGAGATCCCGGACGTCACGAGGAATTCCGGAATGGTCCGGAGGTAAAGATTTATATATAGGAAGTCCTGTTTCGGCCATCGGGACAAGTTTCGGGGTCATCGGTATTGTACCGGGACCACCGGAAGGGTCCCGGGGGCCCACCGGGTGGGGCCACCTGCCCCGGGGGGCCACATGGGCTGTAGGGGGTGCGCCTTGGCCTACATGGGCCAAGGGCACCAGCCCCTAGAGGCCCATGCGCCAAGATATAGGAAAAAGGGGAGAGTCCTAAAGGGGGAAGGCACCTCCGAGGTGCCTTGGGGAGGATGGACTCCTCCCCCCTCTTAGCCGCACCCTTTCCTTGGAGGAAGGGGCAAGGCTGCGCCTCCCCCCTCTCCCCTGCCCCTATATATAGTGGAGGGGAGGGAGGGCATCCATACCTGAGCCCTTGGCGCCTCCCTCCCTCCCGTGACACCTCCTCCTCTCCCTTAGGTGCTTGGCGAAGCCCTGCAGGATTGCCACGCTCCTCCATCACCACCACGCCGTTGTGCTGCTGCTGGATGGAGTCTTCCTCAACCTCTCCCTCTCTCCTTGCTGGATCAAGGCGTGGGAGACATCGTCGAGCTGTACGTGTGTTGAACGCGGAGGTGCCGTCCGTTCGGCACTAGGATCATCGGTGATCTGAATCACGACGAGTACGACTCCATCAACCCCGTTCACTTGAACGCTTCCGCTTAGCGATCTACAAGGGTATGTAGATGCACTCTCCTTCCCCTCGTTGCTAGTCTCTCCATAGATAGATCTTGGTGACACGTAGGAAAATTTTGAATTTCTGCTACGTTCCCCAACAGTGGTATCAGA
>NW_025276022.1:0-1293 GCF_018294505.1 Triticum aestivum
GTGAAAAAAATATGTGAAACATGCTATTTCAATCATGTGAAATATATTGTTTTAATGCATGAAATTGAGTATTTCAAATATATGAACAAGTATTTTTTAAATGAGTGAAATTAGTTTAGTTTTTAAATCATCATATGTTTTTTTTGTGAAACTCCTTTTTTCAGCCTGTTTATTGTGAAGTTGCTTCGTTCACTAATTTCAGTTTCAGTTATATTTCACATATACCACTTCTTCAAACCAAAGTTTTTTTTACAAATGGGTAAAATCAAATTTTCAACTGTGTGAAATATGTTTTTATATAATGAGTGAAATGTATTTTTGATTGAAATATGCTAATTGAAACTAAAGAAATATATTTGCGAAGATGAGTGAAATATTTTACATGCATAGTTCAGAAATCAGTTATGTCAACATTTCAAGCATATGTGAAATCAGTTTTCATGAAATGAGTGAAATATATCATTTGGACGCAGTGAAATAAAATTAGTTGAAATGTATCCAATATTGTTCTTATTTTGAATGTCTTGCCTCGAGTAAATCAAATATATAAAAATACCACCAATTGAAATTTTTGTTTGAAATGTCCAAAATTTTGGCTATCAAATTTAATACTAGTCACCCTCGCAGCTACAAACAATTAAAGCTACGAAGAAATATATCAATCTCCAAAATTTGGCCACGTACGAGAGCAAGCCTGGCTGCGAGTTAGCCTGTTTTGTTGGTAGCGGGGGAATTGAAGGGAGAGCGCGACCAACCGGACCAGCCGCAGTCGGATGAGCCTGACATACATTGAAGTTAGCTTTCAGGCGAAGTATTCCGTGCACCCGGGGATGGATAGAACCCGGATCAGCGAAGCAGATACAGTGGATTTTAGGGGCTATCTGCTACTCCCTCTGTCCCATAATATAAGTGCGATTTTAACACTACACTAGCGTCAAAATCGCTCTTATATTATGGGACGGAGGGAGTAAATGTTCATCCATCGCTGCCGTTGGGGAACGGAAACGGGGCGTCCCCTTCCTTGGTGTTCAAAGAAACTGCAGGCCACGTAGAAATGAAACCGCCAAAATTGAAGCAGTGACGGCAGGGGCAGGATAACATTAACAACTTGGAATGCAACCAATACGAACTTGCGTCAGGTATGGCGTATACGTACAGGAGGCCGGCGGCTCATCCTTCGTCCGTTTCTACAGAAACTCCGTTATTCGCTGCGTACCGACGGCTTACCAACCGATCAGTTCATGCACGCGCGTACCTACGGGCACAGCGCACGTCATCTATACCGGGGGATTG
>NW_025276023.1:0-1293 GCF_018294505.1 Triticum aestivum
TATTGTTTTATGCGGATCGAGACTGGGATTTGTCACTCCGTGTAAACGGAGAGGTATCTCTGGGCCCACTCGGTAGGACATCATCATATGCGCAATGTGACCAAGGAGTTGATCACGGGATGATGTGTTACGGAACGAGTAAAGTGACTTGCCGGTAACGAGATTGAACAAGGTATCGGTATACCGACGATCGAATCTCGGGCAAGTAAAATACCGCTAGACAAAGGGAATTGTATACGGGATTGATTAAGTCCTTGACATCGTGGTTCATCCGATGAGATCATCGTGGAACATGTGGGAGCCAACATGGGTATCCAGATCCCGCTGTTGGTTATTGACCGGAGAACGTCTCGGTCATGTCTGCATGTCTCCCGAACCCGTAGGGTCTACACACTTAAGGTTCGATGATGCTAGGGTTATAAAGGAAGCTTGCATGTGGTAACCGAATGTTGTTCGGAGTCCCGGATGAGATCCCGGACGTCACGAGGAGTTCCGGAATGGTCCGGAGGTAAAGATTTATATATAGGAAGTCCTGTTTCGGCCATCGGGACAAGTTTCGGGGTCATCGGTATTGTACCGGGACCACCGGAAGGGTCCCGGGGGCCCACCGGGTGGGGCCACCTGCCCCGGGGGGCCACATGGGCTGTAGGGGATGCGCCTTGGCCTACATGGGCCAAGGGCACCAGCCCCAAGAGGCCCATGCGCCTAGGGAACCCTAGAGGGAAGAGTCCTCGAGGGGGAAGGCACCTCCGAGGTGCCTTGGGGAGGATGGACTCCTCCCCCCCTCTTGGCCGCACCCCTTTCTTGGAGTAGGGGGCAAGGCTGCGCCTCCCCCCTCTCCCCTGCCCCTATATATAGTGGAGGGGAGGGAGGGCATCCATACCTGAGCCCTTGGCGCCTCCCTCCCTCCCGTGACACCTCCTCCTCTCCCGTAGGTGCTTGGCGAAGCCCTGCAGGATTGCCACACTCCTCCATCACCACCACGCCGTTGTGCTGCTGTTGGATGGAGTCTTCCTCAACCTCTCCCTCTCTCCTTGCTGGATCAAGGCGTGGGAGACGTCATCGGGCTGTACGTGTGTTGAACGCGGAGGTGCCGTCCGTTCGGCACTTGATCATCGGTGATCTGAATCACGACGAGTACGACTCCATCAACCCCGTTCACTTGAACGCTTCCGCTTAGCGGTCTACAAGGGTATGTAGATGCACTCTCCTTCTACTCGTTTCTGGTCTCTCCATAGATAGATCTTGGTGTTACGTAGGAAAATTTTTGAATTTCTGCTACGTTCCCCAACA
>NW_025276024.1:0-1293 GCF_018294505.1 Triticum aestivum
ATGAAGATAAGGAAGAAAGAGATGTTTATTTGCTGTCCAAAAAGTTCTCTCACGTCACTTTTGGCCCAAGAGAAGATAGAGTCCAAGTCTCTCACGTTCTGGATTCAGATTCGGACTGCACAGACATACCTGACTCAAAACGCACACAAGTTTTTCATACGGACTCCGAATTGGGTGATTCTTTTTTTGTTGGAAACTAGATTTCGTGCACTTTCCAACCCAAGTGGAATCACCTTCAAATTCGTCCGGAGCGTTGAGTTGTGGACGAAACAATCTGATGCTGCAGCAGAATCCGAGTCAAACTACAAGTCCAAAGGTGTTACATCACCTCCACTTGGGCCCATTGGCCTTGTACGACCTAGATTTAGTTTTAGGCTGCCTTGGGACGTCCTCCCACCTCCTTGGCCGCCACCCCTTGCTCCTATATAAGTAGATCCATCTAGTAGCTTTTCCTTGGGATTTGTTTAGTTAAAAGTTAGCCATTGCTACTTCGTGTACTTCGTTTGTGTCCAACGACCAGACCAAGACCGCTTACGGATCCCCACCTTTATCAATACTTCATATATACTCGCAATATTCAGATTGCTTTTATCATATTCTTGCTTGTTCTTCGATTGCTTGCAGGAATAGACCTTCGTGGTCAGGTTGATTGTGCTCCGGCGTGATCAATAACCTCTCGGAGTTGGTTTAGCGATTGCTAAGGCGCAACGTCGTGCACGTTTGTAGTCGGATCGTCAAAGTCGTCTCCACCAAATCGATAGTTATCATCTCATCGAAAGATCGGGACACCCCGCCTCTATCATTTTGCACCGACCGAGTATCTTTTCTTGGCTATGTTGTTACTCCGCAGGGAATTGAAGTTGATAAAGCCAAGATTGAAGCTATTGAGAGTTGGCCGCAACCCAAAACGGTCACACAAGTGAGGAGTTTTCTTGGCCTCGCTGGATTCTATAGGCGTTTTGTGAGAGATTTCAGCACCATTGCTGCACCTCTCAATGAGCTTACAAAGAAAGATGTGCCTTTTCTTTGGGGTACCGCACAGGAAGAAGCCTTCTCGGTATTGAAAGATAAGTTGACACATGCTCCTTTACTCCAACTTCCTGATTTTAATAAGACTTTTGAGCTTGAATGTGATGCTAGTGGAATTGGATTAGGAGGTGTGTTATTACAAGATGGCAAACCTATTGCATACTTTTCTGAAAAATTGAGTGGGCCTAGTCTGAATTATTCTACTTATGATAAAGAATTATATGCTCTTGTTCGGACTTTAGAAACATGGCAACATTATTTATG
>NW_025276025.1:0-1293 GCF_018294505.1 Triticum aestivum
ATGATTAGTTTGTACACTCTGCAGAGGTTTGTGCACTTTTCCCCACAAGACTTGATCTCCTCCGTTGGATTACTCGCACTACATGGTGTTTGAGTAACGGATGACCAAGACACAGTCTTTCAGAAGTGTTTGCACCTTACGTATGGGTAGACAGTTACACCTACTTTCCCCTACATCTGCTAGTCTACCACTGTAAGAGTTCACACAACTTAGTCAACTATGCTAGAGCCCATAATAGCTTGCGGCTGCACACGGAAGTTTCTAGCATGAATAATCTCATGATCCCTTTGAACCTGGGTGGCGGTCCAAAAGAAAAACAGGCAATCCTGGAATACCCAGGTACCTCAATCCACCCAGATGTGAGTTTAAGTTGCCACCTTAAGTAAACCATTAATTAACAATCTCACATCTGTCATGAATTTCACTCAAACCCAATCCACGTCTACGAGCATAGCATGGCAATAGTAAAAGCAACGTAGAAGTAACTCCCAAGGGTTTGTATAGAAAACAGGTAATAGGTTCTACCTCAACTACTTCCCAATACCCACAATTTAATTAGATCCTAATTATGCAAGTGTTTGAGGAAAACAGATCTAATGCAATAAAAACTGGGTATGAACGGGATATGATCAAAGTGTTACTTGCCTTGCTGATGATCCGCAAAACCTAGCGATTCGAAGTAACAAGCGGCACACTCCGGGTACTCTATCGCAAACAAACAAGCATACAATCAGTACTCATCTAATGCACAGGTAAAACTCGAATGAAAGATCCAACCAGAAAGTTCAACTTAAGAACTCCGGTTTGCAAAAAGAAACAACTCGAAAGAAGCAACGAAAGTCAAACGGCGAAAGAAAGAAACTTCGTTTGCTAATCTGGATCTAGGTCAAATTTTACTGTAACAAAAACTTGTTTGAGTAGATTAAACGGAAAGAGAATTTCGAGACGAAACTCTAGGCGCTTGAATCGCCTGATTCCGATAAACGAGCGAGAAGTTAAACAGAATCGAAGATTCGACCGGAAATCGAATCTGAGAGAATAACGAGGAAACTCCGACGAAAAAGAAAAACGGACGAACGGTTAAAGAACGGACGTTCGTTAACAGAGAAAAACCGACGAACGCGTTCGTTAGAATGAACGGTTCGGTGAACGCTCGTAAAATAATAAAACCGAAAAAAAATGATCTAGGTTTTTTTTTCTAAAAACGAAGGGTTTTTAAAAAAAAAACGAAAACCGGCAAGTCAACGGGCGGCGGGCATACCTCGTCGGGGCTACTCCGGCGAGGGCTCCGGC
>NW_025276026.1:0-1293 GCF_018294505.1 Triticum aestivum
TAATGGTCCTGGTTCCGAATGAGGACTCCATGCAGAAGGAGCGGGAGGAGTGCAACGTCCTCCATGGCGAGCTCCAAAAAAGCAAAGAGTAGCAAGGGCTGCTCCACCATGAGCTCGGAACTCTTAAGACCGACCTTGGGCACCAGGCTACTTTGTGCAAGGGGCACGCGGAGGGGGCGTCATGCCTCCGAAAGGTAAATGACGATGTGTTGACGTAGCTGAGCGAGGCGCACAAGCATTGCGAAGATATGGTTGCCGCGGCTCATCGTGAATTCGTGATACCTAGGTGCTTGGCTCCCTTCTAGTCTCTCTTAGAAATGTTGTCTGGCGCTTATTTTTGCGTGTGATGTGGTGCCAATCCCAGAGATCTATAATAATGACGTTGAAGCCAGGCTCCGAGAGGTCGAGGCCATTGCGGAGAAGATGCAGGTTTTTCTTGGAATGTCGTCGCAACTCTCTTCCGTGGGGAGATCCGGAGCTCTGACCTGACCTCGACAGTGTGTTGGTCCTGCTTAGTAGGTCACCAGGGAAGATGGATGACTGGTTGTTCTCTGCAGCCTTTGAGGGAGCCCGTCAGGTGCTTGCCAGTGTATGGGCGCATAACACGAGCATGGACCTGGTGCCACGGTGGTGAAGTGTGTAGGGTGGGGGGGGGGCAAAATTTTGATTCCTTCTTCGAAGAGGTCAGTGAGAACGCTCAGTTCGCCGCTGGGGGCTATGACCTGTAAGAGATTGTCGAGAAGGCGCACAAAGAAGATTAGGGTTCGGTATGAGCTTGTAAGAAAAACCTTGTACATTTTGTCTCGTATGGTTTAATTACAATTTTCCTTCCGTGTTTGGATCTTGCGAAATATTTTACTTGCCTTCAGGATGCCCTTGTTCTACAAAGTCAGCTTTGTCGTTGCTGTGGTATTTGTGAATAGGGGGCCTTTTTTGTGTGGCCCGACATGCTTCTTCCGGCTTGTTGCCTGAACGTAGCCACGGGCTAAGGGTAGTATTCTCAGCACTGTTAAGACCCTATATCGCGATGCAAAAAAGAAAGGGTTAACCGATTACTTGGTTAGGGCTTGAGACCGTTGATCGTGTTTTGCAGGATGGAGGTCAGTTTACCTTGATACGACCCCAGGTATTACCTTGATGCAACCCCCAGGTTCAAAAATAATGATGCCGCCCCCGAGTCCAATAGATACGAGGAAGGCTTCCTTAAGGGGTTCATTATTGCTTTCTTTTGCGTATCTTACCAATCATTCTCAAAGTATCATAACAAAGTGGTTTTGATATGAAGCACTTTTA
>NW_025276027.1:0-1293 GCF_018294505.1 Triticum aestivum
GAAATAAATATGGGTGCTTTCTGAATTATTCCAGTGACCCTTATCAATTTCCAACATTTATTTGAGCATTTAAAATATTTATAGTATTTAAATGCCCAAAGTCAAATACAATATGATTTAATTCAAAAATCCAAAAATGACCTAAGGATATATTCATCATTTTTGGCAGAGGTTTCCACCTTAACCAGAAATCATGAACTTTTCTTAGGGGCCTTTTGGGTTTATTGAAAAGATTTTAACTTACCCTAGTTGAGTTGATTTAATGCTAGGGTTTGAACATCCCCATTTCAATTTTAGGCAAAATTTAAACATGATGCAACACATGACTAGCTAGCTCAGAGCATTACCAGAAGCTAGGGATGTGACAACTCACCCCCACTAAACAAGAATCTCGTCTCGAGATTCAAGCGTAGGGTAAGGTGAAAGGTAAGCGCAACTAGTATAATCTTCACGATCCAGGGTGCACTTCAAATGAACGTTGATTTGAACACCATCTTTGTCTTGTCGTCTTGCTCTGAGAACTCCAGCTAATCATGACAAGAAGAGGAAAGGAAAACTCTAGAAGGATCGGTCTTCTCGAAGATCGAACAACTCACGGAATGAGACATAACAATATCTCTCGAGCTGAGAGACGAAGCACACCTCTAGAGGGATGGAGTGGAACAGATGACGAGGGTTCACTAGGTAGACAACAATTTCACGCTTAAGAGGGTGGCAAACGATTGTCAACGTAGCGAGGAGTTGAGTTGCCATGATACCACGACGAAACATCCTGGAGGAGGGTGATTCGTAGATTATTATCTTAAGTGGCAAAAAGAGTTACTTTTGATATAGAGATCATTGAGACTCTCTATATCAGCCTAAGGCAAATCACAGCAATCGTTTGGAGGGGGTCGGTAGAATGGCATACTCGGACTTGGATGATGTGGATTACCTTGTTGAAGACAACGCAATGGATGAATTTACTTATCACCGGAAATGGAAGAGACCCATGGTAGAATGGCACATTGGCGGTGCAAGCTAGGAACAAAATGCAAATGCTAGGAATGATTCTGGTAACTGGGGAAGAACCCAACAATAAAGAGTGAATTCACTGGTTGAAAAGGTCATAACATTGCCGAGGAAACTGAGAGGAATCCTAGTTAGAGCCGATGGTAACACGTAGCGCTTGTACGTGCTTTCAAGAACTTGAGCATTTCCACAATCATCAAGGTTTTACCAACATCCGTGTCAAGGATCCTGGCAACACAACTTGCTACCATGATGAATGATGATGGATGATGCAGATGCAAA
>NW_025276028.1:0-1293 GCF_018294505.1 Triticum aestivum
CACACACACATGTAGTTCTAGATGATATCGACGACGATCATCATCCTCATGCATGGGCAGTGGGTGTTCCTGATAGTAATTAGGATGGCCTGTCCAACACGAAGATTCTTGCCAACGAGGAATCTTTTCCACCCAACCGAGTTTAAGTGTGTGCGACCGTCTGTGTCCATGCTGTAAGTACAGGTGGTGACGAAGCCCCTTGCGGTAAGGCATATTCCAGCTGAGCCTTCTACATAAGGCTCGATACCACAACTCACAGATAGGTTCTTTGGTAATTTCTGAATAAGAAAAACATATCAACTAATAGATAGCCTCGCACATACTCTTGCAAATATATTTCTATTAAGTCTAGATTTCTACACTATCAAAAGACATAGTACTACGCATTTGTACTAACTAATCATGAATTCTACTAATAAGTATATCATCGAATATATATATCATCAAATTACTACAGGCATATATATATATCATCAAATTACTAAGCATATCATCGAATAATTTGCATTTGTAAGTATAACAATAAAGCATATATATATCATCAAATTACTACAGGCAGTACGTATAACATACCGTTTCATGCCGATCGACCATGGTACTTGTCAGGCGGGTCACGAATGGCACCCCGACAAAGTCATCACGTGGTGGAATTATGTCCCTCGTTAGCCTCATTCTTTGAGCTATGATGGCTTCCTGAATTGGGTTCTCATCATCTTCATCGAGTGCATCATCATTATCTTCATCATCTTCGTCATCTTCATCATCTTCGTCATCGTCCACCAGGTTGAGATAAATGACAGCCAACTTGGGTCTTTCCGCTCTGAAGGAGAAGCTGATCAACTCACCACCAGTAAGATGCATGTGGGCAAGGAAACGGGCCCGTACATATCCTCCAATCTGCGACATATTCGTCCTTTCGCGACCTCCATAGTGTACCGCCCCCCAGGAGCCTCAAATGTCACAGTGTCTCCTGTCAGCTTGTTGAATTTCAACCTCACATTGCATGGGATGATCTGTGTAAAAAAAGCAAAATGACACAATGCAGTAATGCCAACACTAAAAATAAAATAGTTGTTACATTTCATCTAATTTCTTACCGCCGCATGACGAAAACTCGGCTGAAAGTAGATGCCGAACAGCTTTCCAGTTGCAAGGCTGCTGGCGCACCTTGACTTGCACAGTCGACATAGTGGTGGTGGTGGTGGCGCCATTTTCCTAAAGCAATATGAGCAAAGGATTAATGATGCACTTCACAGGAAAGAAAAATAGTAGCATGTGATATTTTTGGTTCTT
>NW_025276029.1:0-1293 GCF_018294505.1 Triticum aestivum
TGCAGCAATGAGGATAAACCTCAGGTCACAGATCCAATCCGCATCATTGCTACTAATATCTTTCAACACAATTTTCTCTAGGAACATATCAAAATAAACATATGAAAGCAACAACGCAAGCTATTGATCTACAACATAATTTGCAAAATACTACCAGGACTAAGTTCATGATAAATTAAAGTTCAATTAATCATATTACTTATAAACTCCCACTTAGAAAGACATCTCTCTAATCCTCTAAGTGATTACGTTATCCATATCAACTACACCATTTCCGATCATCACGTGAGATGGAGTAGTTTCAACGGTGAACATCAATATGTTGATCATATCTACTATATGATTCACGCTCGACCTTTCGGTCTCCGTGTTCCGAGGCCATATCTGTATATGCTAGGTTCGTCAAGTTTAACCCGAGTATTCCGCGTGTGCAACTGTTTTGCACCCATTGTATTTGAACGTAGAGCCTATCACACCCGATCATCACGTGGTGTCTCAGCACAAAGAACTTTCGCAACGGTGCATACTCAGGGAGAACACTTCTTGATAATTAGTGAGAGATCATCTTAAAATGCTACCGTCAATTAAAGCAAGATAAGATGCATAAAGGATAAACATCACGTGTAATCAATATAAGTGATATGATATGGCCATCATCATCTTGTGCTTGTGATCTCCATCTTCGAAGCACCGTCATGATCACCATCGTCACCGGCGTGACACCTTGATCTCCATCATAGCATCGTTGTCGTTACGCCATCTATTGCTTCTACGACTATCGCTACCGCTTAGTGATAAAGTAAAGCAATTACAGGGCGTTTGCATTTCATACAATAAAGCGACAACCATATGGCTCCTGCCAGTTGCCGATAACTTCGGTTACAAAACATGATCATCTCATACAATAAAGTATAGCATCACGTCTTGACCATATCACATCACAACATGCCCTGCAAAAACAAGTTAGACGTCCTCTACTTTGTTGTTGCAAATTTTACGTGGCTGCTACGGGCTTAGCAAGAACCGTTCTTACCTACGCATCAAAACCACAACGATAGTTCGTCAAGTTAGTGCTGTTTTAACCTTCGCAAGGACCGGGCGTAGCCACACTCGATTCAGCTAAAGTGAGAGAGACAGACACCCGCCAGCCACCTTTAAGCACGAGTGCTCGTAACGGTGAAACCAGTCTCACGTAAGCGTACGCGTAATGTCGGTCCGGGCCGCTTCATCTCACAATACCGCCGAACCAAAGTATGACATGCTGGTAAGCAGTATGACTTGTATCGCCCACAA
>NW_025276030.1:0-1293 GCF_018294505.1 Triticum aestivum
AATGAACTCTGAAAAGGTTCCAAGTTTGCATGGTATCATCATTTCGCCCACATAGCATGTGCAAGAAAGTATAGAGGGTTACGGAAAAAATTAAATGCACTTCGTGTACAAAACAGACAATCTCCTTCGAAGTATCAGGGTTTCATACGGAAACTCGTCTGTTACAAAGGATTTCATTTTTTTAAACTTATTTGAACTCCATAGTTTTTATGTGTTCAAAATGCACCATTCAAAGCCACATCCTCAATTTACAACCCTTTCTGACTTTATTTGTTATTTTTCATGCATTTAATGATTATTTTGAGCTATAAGACCATGAAATTGAAAAGCATTTGAAATGAACTCTAAAAAGGTTCCAAGTTGGCATGGTATCATCATTTCACCCACATAGCATGTGCAAGAAAGTACAGAGGGTTACGGCAAAAACTAGATGCACTTCGTGTACAAAACAGAAAATCTCCTTCGAAGTATCAGGGTTTCATACGGAAACTCGTCTGTTACAAAGGGATATTATTTTTTTGAACTTATTTGAACTCCATAGTTTTTCTGTGTTGAAAATGCACCATTCAAAGCCACATCATCAATATACAACCCTCTCTGACTTCATTTGTTATTTTTCATACATTTACTGATTATTTTGATCTATTGTTGTGCCCTCATTGCTTAGTACTTCTCAGTTTTCCCCCACCCAACTAAGGTCCCTCACTTTTCCCCTTCATCATTCGTCTGACAGTCAAAAATGCCCAAAACGGAGTGTTTCTGTTGGGTCAATGTAGTTGACCACCTGATGCACATACTAACACGTGGAGCACCCAGGACCCACCTATCAGCATTTGGTTTGCGTGGAGCACCCAAGACCCACCTGTCGGCATCTGGTTTATTAGGGAAAAATAGTTGAATGAATGATGCGTCGAACATCCCAGAACATACATGTCAGTGTCTGATTTATTTTCAAAATAAAGGGTGGAATATAATGCCGCCCATGGGGGTCGAACACCAGAACAATCGTTGACTATGCATAGTGCGAGCCATTCCACTTGGTTCGTCTCTGTGCTTATTTTTGCAGAGCCTCGGCTATATAACCTAATATTTTCTTGCGATCGTACATTACAAAAGGGATCACGAATCAGTGACCGTGGAAAGAAAGAACGCGGCAGTGTAAAACACATCGAATTCAGATATTATGAGATTCAGATAAGCTTAACAAGCACGAAATTTTAACAGGGGCGACATAAGATGGCTGGCCGGCGTCGACATAGGCTACTTGTCTTGATCGTCCAAAAGGACGATGCT
>NW_025276031.1:0-1293 GCF_018294505.1 Triticum aestivum
CTTGTAACTCCGTTCTTGTTCCCCTTGCGCATGCCATCATCTCCATGCTTGTTCTTGCTCCAATGTTCATCCTTCTCCAAGCTAGGCCCTTCATTTGTAAGCAAAACAAATGTATCCAATTTAGGCAGCATCATATTCTCATGAACATTAGAATCATTACCAAGAAACGAAAGTACCTGGTAATTTAGTTGGCGTGCATGAGCTCTAGTAATTGGTCCAGTATGTATAGCAGCAGGGGCTGTGGGTGTAACAATTGTATTGGTGTCCTCATCAAAGTCCATAGATATATCCTCCCAAGGAACACTAGGTACAGGCAAAGGCATATATAAACCATGAGGATTGAGTCGTGACTTAGCTTTTTGACATGTAGTGCAGCGAGCAATAAAACACTCAACATCCCGTCTCATCTTTGGCCAAAAGAAATGTGTAGCAAGTACGTCCTCCGTCTTCTTCACGCCAAAGTGTCCCATTAATCCTCCGCCATGCGCCTCCTGCAATAACAGAAGACGAACGGAGCTAGCTGGAATGCATAGCTTGTTAGCACGAAACACAAATCCATCGTTAACAACAAACTTGTTCCACATTCTTCCTTCTTTACAATTGTGCATTACATCTTTAAAATCAGCATCATGCACATATTGATCTTTGATGGTCTCCAAACCAAATATTTTGAAGTCAAGTTGTGAAAGCATAGTATAGCGACGAGACAATGCATCAACAATAACATTTTCTTTTCCCTTCTTGTGTTTAATGACATAAGGGACAGTCTCAATGAATTCAACCCATTTAGCATGTCTACGATTCAGTTTAGCTTGACTTTTAATATGTTTCAAAGATTCATGATCAGAATGTATAACAAATTCTTTGGGCCATAAATAATGTTGCCATGTTTCTAAAGTCCGAACAAGAGCATATAATTCTTTATCATAAGTAGAATAATTCAGACTAGGCCCACTCAACTTTTCAGAAAAGTATGCAACAGGTTTGCCATCTTGTAATAACACACCTCCTAATCCAATTCCACTAGCATCACATTCAAGCTCAAAAGTCTTATTAAAATCAGGAAGTTGGAGTAAAGGAGCATGTGTCAACTTATCTTTCAATACCGTGAAGGCTTCTTCCTGTGCGGTACCCCAAAGAAAAGGCACATCTTTCTTTGTAAGCTCATTGAGAGGTGCAGCAAAGGTGCTGAAATCTCTCACAAAACGCCTATAGAATCCAGCGAGGCCAAGAAAACTCCTCACTTGTGTGACCGTTTTGGGCTGCGGCCAACTCTCAATAGCTTCAATCTTG
>NW_025276032.1:0-1293 GCF_018294505.1 Triticum aestivum
ACATCCCAGATCTTTGGGTGTGAAACTTTTTCTTCGCGTGTGTCCCTTTGCGCCGTAACCATGGAAAATCTTCATCATTTAACGGGATGCTCGGGTCAATATTCACTGTGAATGGAGCAATTTCATCAAACTTTTCATAATCTTCTGACTTGTCTGTCTTGTCATCCACTCCCACGATGTTTCTCTTCCCAGAAAGAACTATGTGCCGCTTTGGCTCATCGTACGATGCATTCGCTTCCTTATCTTTTCTTTTTCTTGGCTTGGTAGACATGTCCTTCACATAAAAACCTGTGCCACATCATTGGCTAGGACGAATGGTTCGTCTGCATACGCAAGATTGTTGAGATCCACTGTTGTCATTCCGTACTGTGGGTCTTCCGTTATCCCGCCTCGTGTCATATTGACCCATTTGCACCGAAACAAAGGGACCTTTAAACCACGTCGATAGTCAAGTTCCCATATGTCCTGTATATAACCATAATATGTTTCCTTTCCCGTCTTGGTTTCTGCATCAAAGCGGACACCACTGTTTTGGTTGGTGCTCTTCTTATCTTGGGCGATCGTATAAAATGTATTACCATTTATCTCGTACCCTTTGAAAGTTATTATATTCGAAGATGGTAACTGGGACAGCAAGTACAGGTCATCTTCAATAGAGGTGTCATGCATGGTACGTGTCTGCAACCAGCTGGAGAAACTCCTGGTTTGTTCACGTGTAATCCAGTCATCAGACCGCTCCGGGTGTTTGGAGCGTAGCAAATTCTTGTGTTCATCCATATACGGAGCCACTAATAGAGGCAAAGGTGTCCCGTCTTTCGATGAGATGGTGGATTTCGCTTTGGTGGAAGTCGACTTTGACGATCTGACTACGAACGTGCGAGGACGTCGCGCCTTAGCAATCGCTAAACCAACTCCGAGAGGTTATTGACCACGCCGGAGCACGATCAACCTGACCACGAGGGTCTGTTTCCTGCGAGCAAACGAAGAACAAGCAAGAAACTAAGATTGCAATCTGGATATTGCGAATATAAGATGAAAGCTTTATTGATCAAGGTGGGGTTCTGTGACGCCTTTGTCTGGTCGTTGAACACAAACAAAGTACGCGAAGTTGCAGCTATGGCGAACTTTTAATCTAAACAAAACCCAAAGTCTAAACGATGCCCTAAGGGCTGTATATATGGAGGAAGAGGGGGGAATTTCGTGGCCCTTGGTGGAGGGGTCCGAAATCAACCCTATCTCTTGTTTCCCCACACATACGGACTCTAAAAATAGCCTATACTTATGTATTTCGAA
>NW_025276033.1:0-1293 GCF_018294505.1 Triticum aestivum
CGGCGCCCTCCGCCGCCACGCGCCGCCCCGGGTCGCCGGATCCGGCCCCCGGCGACCACCTCCTCCACGCCGGCGAGCTACCCCGGCGCCCCTCCACCTCTCTCCGGCCGCCGCGCCATCGCCGGCATCTTCTGTGGCCGCGAGATCGGATCGGGAGCGGGTAGCTACAGTAAACCCTAGCGCCCCCCCGTTGACTTTCTCCCTCTCCCATTATATTTTTTCTTGCTACTTTGACTGCTTGTATCTCCGCAACCGTACCTCCGTTTTGGGCATATGATATATCAAAATCTTCGCCTCGACATGTACATCATTTCATTCCATTGCATCATTTGCATTTGAGTTCATCTTGATACCCAAAATGATGTTAGAAGGAGGCTTCCTGAGTTAAATTGCAGATCCGTTAGTTCATCATGCACTTTTGTCATTTTTGCTATGTTTAATTCGTGCATGATATGCCTGTGCCCCTTTGGGATGTATTGTGAAGCATTTTGTCTTCTTTCCAGAGGTGCCACCCACGTATTTTTAGGATGTGTGTGTTGTCTTGTGCAAGCTTGCGAAGTAGGGTACCTGAGAATGCAGATTTCAGGGACTTAGTGATTTTCACTAAGTCTGGGATATTTTAGTTCATGATGCTATATGTCCAGCTTGTTTCCTAGCGATCCGTGCCTCTTTTGAGGATGATCAGTAAGGGAGTTTTGATATTTAAGTTATGCTCTATCCATCCATGTCTTTGTTGGCATATGTGGAGTGCTCTAGGTTGACTCAATCGAGCTCAACTTTTGCTTCGTTGTTAATCTGGGCAGATCGTCAACTTGTTTGCGGTTTTGCCGATGCTACCGTTAGTGTTCCATGCATGCTATGCCTTCGTTCTTGCCATGTGTAGCTAGCACTTTGTGCCTTCTTGCTGGTTATATGCTTTCCTTGCCATGACTTGCACCGTAGTGAGTGCATCGAGCTCGTTTGCATGCCTTCATGAGTTAAATTTCAGCATGTCTCAGTTTTCACTAAGTCTGAAAACTGATTGTGTTCGAGCGATGTTCGTGAGCTCGGTAGAGTATTTTGTGAACCCTTTTGGCCCCAGGTCACTTTGGGTGTTTTATTAAGCTTGTTGAGTAGCTCCATGCCATGTTCTTACTTGTCATGTTCAGGTTTTCTATCATGTTGTTTTGCTGCTCCGAAGAGAGCATCGTGATCTGAAATTTCAGACTAGTGTTAATTTCACTAAGTCTGAAATCTGTTTTGCATTTGCGTTTTAGCCATGCTTGTTTGAACCTCTTAATGGATGAATTTGCC
>NW_025276034.1:0-1293 GCF_018294505.1 Triticum aestivum
TACTCCCTCGTTCAGTGCGGCATGCTTTACAGCTTAGAGCCGGGGCTCCAAAAGCGTTTTGAGAGACATGGAGCATATGAGATGTTCGAAGAGCTGAAAATGGTTTTCCAAGCTCATGCCCGGGTCGAGAGATATCAAGTCTCCGACAAGTTCTTCAGCTGTAAGATGGAGGAAAACAGTTCTGTCAGTGAGCACATACTCACTATGTCTGGGTTGCATAACCGCTTGACTCAGCTGGGAGTTAATCTCCCGGATGACGCGGTCATTGACAGAATCCTTCAGTCGCTTCCACCGAGCTACAAGAGCTTTGTGATGAACTTCAATATGCAGGGGATGGAAAAGACCATTCCTGAAGTATTTGCAATGCTGAAATCAGCAGAGGTAGAAGTCAAAAAGGAACATCAAGTGTTGATGGTGAATAAAACCACTAAGTTCAAGAAGGGCAAGGGTAAGAAAGCCTTCAAGAAGGACGGCAAGGGAGTTGCCACGCCCGGCAAGCAAGCTGCCGGGAAGAAGCCAAAGAATGGACCCAAGCCCGAGACTCAGTGCTTTTATTGCAAGGGAAGTGGTCACTGGAAGCGGAACTGCCCCAAATACTTAGCGGACAAGAAGGCCGGCATCACGAAAGGTATATGTGATATACATGTAATTGATGTGTACCTTACCAGTACTCGTAGTAGCTCCTGGGTATTTGATACCGGTGCGGTTGCTCACATTTGTAACTCAAAACAGGAGCTGCGGAATAAGCGGAGACTGGCGAAGGATGAGGTGACGATGCGCGTCGGGAATGGTTCCAAGGTCAATGTGATCACCGTCGGCACGCTACCTCTACATTTCCCTTGGGGATTAGTTTTAAACCTTAATAATTGTTATTTAGTGCCAGCTTTGAGCATGAACATTGTATCAGGATCTCGTTTAATTCGAGATGGCTACTCATTTAAATCCGTGAGTAATGGTTGTTCTACTTATATGAGAGATATGTTTTATGGTCATGCTCCGATGGTGAATGGTTTATTCTTAATGAATCTCGAGCGTAATGCTACACATGTTCATAGTGTGAGTACCAAAAGATGTAAGATTGATAATGATAGTACCACATACTTGTGGCACTGCCGCCTTGGTCACATAGGTGTCAAACACATGAAGAAACTCCATGCTGATGGACTTTTAGAGTCTCTTGATTACGAATCATTTGACACGTGCGAACCATGCCTCATGGGTAAAATGACCAAGACTCCGTTCTCAGGAACAATGGAGCGAGCAACCAACTTATTGGAAATCATACATACTGAT
>NW_025276035.1:0-1293 GCF_018294505.1 Triticum aestivum
GCTTCTCCATGAGGAATTTCGGAAGCTTAACCTTCACATTGTTCCTCAAGGTTTTCTCTCCACCTTGGTGGCAAAACCTACCCTTATGGATCAGATCATCAAAGCACAGAAGGTAGATCCGGGAATTTCCCACATCAAGAGAAATATCCAGAAAGGAATTGCGAATTGTTTCTCCATTAATGATCAAGGGGTCCTATACTTCGGGAATCGACTAGTGGTTCCCAAAGTGCGAAACCTGAGGCGATTGATCCTTAAGGAAGCTCATGAATCCCCTCTCACCATTCATCCCGGTAGTACTAAGATGTATCATGACCTACGCCAGAGGTTCTGGTGGACTAGGATGAAGAGAGAAATTGCTCAGTATATTGCTAATTGTGATGTCTGTCGTCGTGTAAAAGCAGAGCATCAACGACCTGCTGGCACCCTTCAACCCTTAGCTATTCCTGAATGGAAATGGGATAAAATTGGTATGGATTTCATTACCGGTTTTCCCAGGACCAAGAGAGGGAATAATGCTATTTTCGTCGTTGTCGATCGTCTCTCCAAAGTAGCCCATTTCCTACCTGTTCGTGAGAGTATAACCGCTAGTCAATTGGCAGACTTATACATCTCCCGGATAGTGTCTCTCCATGGTGTTCCTTTGGAAATTAACTCCGATCGAGGAAGTCTTTTCACCTCTCGATTTTGGGAAAGCTTCCAAAATGCTATGGGAACCGGTCTCTCCTTTAGCACCGCTTTCCACCCTCAGTCGAGTGGTCAAGTGGAACGCGTCAACCAGATTCTAGAAGACATGCTTCGAGCCTCTGTTATCTCATTCGGAATGGATTGGGAGAAGTGCCTTCCATTTGCCGAATTCGCTTACAACAACAGCTATCAATCTAGCTTGGGTAAAGCCCCTTTTGAAGTTCTCTATGGACGACGGTTTCGAACACCCCTTAACTGGTCAGAGACCGGGGAAAGGCAATTCTTTGGCCCGGATATGATTCAGGAAGCAGAAGAACAAGTTCGGATCGTTCATGAAAAGTTGAAAACAGCCCAATCCCGTCAAAAGAGTCAATATGACCGAAAACATAAGGCTATGACTTTCGAGGTTGACGAGAAGGCTTACCTTCGGGTTACCCCTCTGAAGGGAACCCATTGTTTCGGTATCAAAGGCAAATTGGCTCCTCGTTACATTGGACCTTTTCGCATTCTCGCCAAACGAGGAGAAGTTGCCTACCAATTGGAACTACCTCCCCACCTCTCCAGAGTCCACGATGTCTTCCACGTTTCTCAACTCAGGCGTTGCTTCTC
>NW_025276036.1:0-1293 GCF_018294505.1 Triticum aestivum
TGTATTCTGTTCAATACGCTCCAACAAACGGTTGGTCTCCCGCTTGTTTCTCTCAGCTTCCATCATAACCTCGGCTAGTGAAGGAGGATGAGGCAGATTTTCATTCCTGCCTTCACTGCCTTCGGCCTGCTCTTGAGAAGCAGGGTTAGCGCGCGTGTTGACCATCCTAGGTAAACAAGACAATGATTTAGTCAGGATGACAAGATTCCGACATAGGATAAAAATGTAAGGAATAACTCAAAATGCAAGATGATCATCCGTATGACATGGTAGACACAGAAGCTGCTTCTTTATTCCATCGTCATACACACCATACAGGGTTTAGTACAAGACCAAACAAAGTACTATTACGGTGAAAAGAGGATTACATCTCATCGGAGGCATTCCAAGCTCCTATACATTATTTTTCTACACCTCCGGAAAGAGTACAAACTAGGTCATATCCCACGAGTCACGCGGGACGATAGACGACACAACTAGTGCGAACTAGTGATACTATCGCTAACTCAGACCGATCCGTAGTAGTCCTCGTAGAAGTCACCTCCATAGCCTGGAAGCTCAACATGATCATTCGGAAACAGACGATCTCGCGGAGCTTGTGGACCATAGGGGCTAGGATGAGGTCTTGGACCAACAGACGGTGGCCTGCGGGGACCGCGAGGTGGGGTGATGCCTCCTACATCACGCCAAACCATCACGTCCGGCAGAGCAGATCTCACAGGATAGAGATCGCGCATATCCGAATATCCAGCTTGCACCGCCGGTGCGAACCGAGTCAAAGTGGCCCAGTGGTCAGCACGGGTATTGAAGAGCTCTAACCTTAAGGCCCGATTTTCATGGTCCTTATCCTCGAGCATCTCAGCAGTGGTGCGAGTCCGTGAATCCTCCTGAGTGGGGTCAGCATAGATAGCTTGGAGATACCCTTGTGCTCCCGGAAGTGATCCTGGCATATACCGGAAATCAGAGTCCCGAAATAAACCAGATCTGACTCGCATAATGGTCATCATAGAGTAGGCGGCGTCCTGCACAGCCATCTCAATAGTAACCCCGAGTCCATAGGAGCAGTGAAGAGGCTCGGTGGATCCAGGATAAGATGGAAATATCCTGACAGTGCAGAGATACTGGCTTTGATTAAAGTCTCGGAATTGCTCTTCGACCGTGTACTCAGGATACCAACGGTATCCAGCCTCAGTCATTACCCTGACCAACTTGGCAGTATGGCCGGGTACGTCTAGGCATCGAGTCAGGCGAACCACTTGATTGAGGTCGCGAGTGGCCATCTGAAAGCATAAT
>NW_025276037.1:0-624 GCF_018294505.1 Triticum aestivum
ATGAAGCCAAAAAGGGTTGAAAACGGATGATGTGGCTTTGAATGGTGCATTTTGAGCACAAAAAAACAATGGAGTTCAAATAAGTTCAAAAAAATGAAATTCCTTTGTAACAAACGAGTTTTCGTATGAAACCCTGATACTTCGAAAGAGATTGTCCGTTTTGTACACGAAGTGCATCCAGTTTTTGCCGTAACCCTCTCTACTTTCTTGCACATGCTATGTGCGTCAAATGATGATACCATGCCAACTTTCAACCTTTTCAGAGTTCATTTGAAATGCTTTTCAATTTCAGGGTCTTATAGCTCAAAATAATTAGTAAATGCATGAAAAATAACAAATTAAGTCAGAAAGGGTTGAAAATTGATGATGTGGCTTTGAATGGTGCATTTTGAGCACAGAAAAACTATGGTGTTCAAATAAGTTCAAAAAAATGATATCCCTTTGTAACCGACGGGTTTCCGTATGAAACCTTGATACTTCGAAAGAGATTGTCCGTTTTGTACACGAAGTGCATCCAGTTTTTGCTGTAAACCTCTCTAATTTCTGGCACATGCTATGTGGGTCAAATAATGATACCATGCCAAGTTTCAACCTTTTCAGAGTTCATTTGAAAGGCTTTTCAAT
>NW_025276037.1:634-1293 GCF_018294505.1 Triticum aestivum
TGCATGAAAAATAACAAACGAATACAGAAAGGGTTGAAAATTGATGATGTGGCTAATCATGGTGCATTTTGAGCACATAAAAACTATGGAGTTCAAATAATTTCAAAAAAATGAAATCCCTTTGTAACAGACAAGTTTCCGTATGAAACCCTGATACTTCGAAAGAGATTGTCCGTTTTGTACACGAAGTGCATCCAGTTTTTGCCGTAACCCTCTCTACTTTCTTGGACATGCTATGTGGGTCAAACGATGATACCATGCCAACTTTCAAACTTTTCAGAGTTCATTTGAAATGCTTTCCAATTTCAGGGTCTTATAGCTCAAAATAATCAGTAAATGCATGAAAAATAACAAATGAAGTCAGAAAGGGTTGAAAATTGATGATGTGGCTTTGAATGGTGCATTTTGAGCACAGAAAAACTATGGTGTTCAAATAAGTTCAAAAAAAATGATATCCCTTTGTAACCGACGAGTTTCCGTATGAAACCCTGATACTTCGAAAGAGATTGTCCGTTTTGTACACGAAGTGCATCCAGTTTTTGCTGTAAACCTCTCTACTTTCTCGCACATGCTATGTGGGTCAACTGATGATACCATGCCAAGTTTCAACCTTTTCAGAGGTCATTTGAAAGGCTTTTCAATTTCAGGGTCTTATAGCT
>NW_025276038.1:0-1293 GCF_018294505.1 Triticum aestivum
TCTTTTTTTTGATTGGGCAATGCTCTAATAATGATGATCATCACACTTATATTGATTACAACATAATGATTACAACTCGATACTAGAACAAGATATGACTCTATATGAATGCCTCCGGCGGTGTACTGGGATGGTGCAATGAATCAAGAGTGACATGTATGAAAAATAATGCATGGTGGCTTTGCCACAAATACGATGTCAACTACAAGATCATGCAATTGCAATATGACAAAAGTAAAGCATGTCATGATGATGATGATGGTGGTGGAAGTTGCATGGAAATATATCTCGGAATGGCTATGGAAATGCCATGATAGGTAGGTATGGTGGCTGTTTTGAGGAAGATATAGGGAGGTTTATGTGTGAAAGAGCGTATCATATCACGGGGTTTGGATGCACCGGTGAAGTTTGCACCAACTCTCAATGTGAGAAAGGGCAATGCACGGTACCGAAGAGGCTAGCAAATGGCGGAAAGGTAAAAGTGCGTATAATCCATGGACTCAACATTAGTCAAAAGAACTCATATACTTATTACAAAAATTTAGAATTCATCAAAAATTAAGTACTACGCGCATGCTCCTAGGGGGATAGATTGGTAGGAAAATACCATCGCTTGTCCCCGACCGCCACTCATAAGGATGCACAAGCCAGGTACACTTCATGCTTCAAATTTGTTACACAACTTTAACCATACGTGCATGCTACGGGACTTTCTAACTTCAACACAAGTATTTCTCAAATTCACAACTACTCAACTAGCACAACTATGATATTATCACCTCCATATCTCAAAACAATTATCAAGCATCAAACTTATCTTAGTATTCAACCCACTAAAAAGAAAGTTTCACATATCTTGAATACCAAGTATATTAACATTAAGCAAATTACCATGCTATTAACGACTCTCAAAATAATATAAGTGAAGCATGAGAGATCAAGTTTCTTTAAAACAAACCACCACCGTGCTCTAAAAGATCTAAGTGAAGCACTAGAGCAAAAATTATCACGCTCAAAAAGATATAAGTGAAGCACATAGAGTAAACTATCAAGCTCAAAAGATATAAGTGAATCACATAGAGTATTTTAACAAATTTCAATTCATACATGGCTCTCTCAAAAGGTGTGTACAGTAAGGATGATTGTGGTAGACTAACAAGCAAAGACACAAATAATACAAGACGCTCCAAGCAAAACACATATCATGTGGTGAATAAAAATATAGCTCCAAGTAAATTACCGATGGAAGTGGACGAAAGAGGGGATGCCTTCCGGGGCATCCCCAAGCTTTGA
>NW_025276039.1:0-1293 GCF_018294505.1 Triticum aestivum
TAGTCGTTCCCACATGAGCATCACCCAGCGGGTTCTGCCGACCGCCATGCTGTACGGCGCGCACCCATGGATGCGCTGGTGCCTGGTGTGGCTCCATGATTCACCCTATGACATACATTAGCTGCTGGGTTCAAGAATCAAGATCCTGTCTTTAATTTGTTGGCCATCAAGGTCACCGCCGGCATCATGCATGCATGGTGTCACCGCCCGCCGCCCAGATCCAGGTGCGTGGCCCGAAGTCCGGGAGCACCGGCGCCGCCCCTTAGCGCCAGCCGCTCCCTCGATGAAGCCTCGCCAACGCACCGCTCCCAGCCGCACCCCCGCCGAAGCCTCGCCGAGCAGCCGCACCTCCACGCGACCGAGCCGGCCCGCGCCGCGCTAACAATATTGGACAACATGCGAAAACAATATGTACGTATATAGGACATCCCCAAATTACTACCACCTCGTTTATATTATAATTTTGTCTATACGAATCGTAAAAGCGTAATACGACTGGGAGGAAGCGTATTGTGATGGTGAACCCGACAAAGTCAATCCGTGCTTTATTATTACTAGCAAAAGAGCCTGTGCGTTGCAACGGGAGAGTAAATAACACATGTTCTTAACCCAATAACCATGACTCGAGACCCTAATGTGTTCACGTCCTTTATTTTCACATGGCATCACATTTGTGTTGTTGATAGTGGTCTCAGTACTCACACAACGAAAGCATGTTTCAATGCGGTCAGTTCTAAGGCATCTCTCTCGCGCGCACACTTCGCTCAAAATAACATGAGAAATATGTTTTTTTTCCTGTGAGGTTTTTCGCAGGTGTGCATGTGTAGTTGTCGATGTTTCCTTTCTTCTCTATCAGTAAGAAAGAAAGAACGGATCGTACATTATAGATTAAGTTAACACCAAAAAAATTATAATTCACCCTGTGAGCTTTTCCTTAAAACTCCTTGGGTAGTTCCGGCGGCTCCTTATGTATGTTCCAAATAAAACATAATTATAATCTATATTCTGTTGCAATCATTTTTTTTGGAGTGTCTTTTATCGAATACGAGAGTCAAATTCATGTTAATGTTATTTAAAAAGTAATAGTATATTTTCTATATCAAATAATTTATCCACCGTATAAACTGTTAAAACAAATGTAAACATCCACTTTAAAAGATTAAATGAAAGCATTAAGTATATGTAAGTAACCTTAAAATAATTCAGAATATAGTTTTGAACTCAAGTGGATTCTAATATTTTTTGGAACAACAGTAGCTTAATTTTGAGTTTAAATAAGTAAGGATTTTTTTT
>NW_025276040.1:0-1293 GCF_018294505.1 Triticum aestivum
AGCTCTATCCCCGACGAGGTAGACCTCGCCTCGTTTGCCGGAAAACCCTTTTGTTTAAAAAAAACCCTAGATCGGTTTTTTTCGGTTTTATTATTTTGCGAGCGTTCACCGAACCGTTCGTTTTAACGAACGCGTTCGTCGGTTTTTCTCTATTAACGAACGTCCGTTCTTTAACCGTTCGTACATTTTTCTTTTTCGTCGGATTTTCTCATTATTTTCTCAGATTCAATTTCTGATCGAATTTTCGAATCTGTTTAACTTCTCGCTCGTTTATCGGAATCAGGTGATTCAAGCGCCTAGAGTTTCGTCTCGAAATTCTCTTTCCGATTAATCTACTCAAACAAGTTTTTGCTACAGTAAAATTTGACCTAGATCCAGATTAGCAAACGAAGTTTCTTTCTTTCGCCGTTTGACTTTCGTTGCTTCTTTCGAGTTGATTCTTTTTGCAAACCGGAGTTCTTAAGTTGAACTTTCTGTTTGGATCTTTCATTCGAGTTTTACCTATGAATTAGATGAGTACTGATTGTATGCTTGTTTGTTTGCGATAGAGTACCCGGAGTGTGCCGCTTGTTACTTCGAATCGCTAGGTTTTGCGGATCATCAGCAAGGAAAGTAACACTTTGATCATACCCCGTTCATACCCAGTTTTATTGCATTAGATCTGTTTTCCTCAAACACTTGCATGATTAGGATCTAATTAAATTGTGGGAACTGGGAAGTAGTTGAGGTAGTACCTATTACCTGTTTTTCTTATCAAACCCTTGGGAGTTACTTCTACGTTGCTTTTATTATTGCCATGCTATGCTCGTAGACGTGGATTGGGTTTGAGTGATATTCATGACAGATGTGAGATTGTTAATAATGGTTTACTTAAGGTGGCAACTAAAACTCACATCTGGGTGGATTGAGGCACCTGGAGAACCCAGTGTTGTCTGTTTGTATAAGGACCGCCACCCAGGCTCAAAGGGATCATAAGATTATTCATGCTAGAAACTTCCGTGTGCAGCCACAAGCTATTATGGGCTCTAGCATAGTTGAGTAGGTTACATGATCTCTTGAAGAGGTGGGCTAGCAGATGTAGGGGAAAGTAGGTGTACCGGTCCACCCGGAGTAAAGAGTGATTGTTCCTGAAAGACTGTGTCTCGGTCATCCGTTTCTCAAACATCATGCAGTGCGAGAATCAAGCGGAGGCGATCGAGTCTTGTGGGGAAAAGTGCGCAAACCTCTGCAGAGTGTACAAACTGATCATGATTAGCCGTGTCCCCGGTTATGGACAACTTGAGTATCTAGTAC
>NW_025276041.1:0-1293 GCF_018294505.1 Triticum aestivum
AAGAAGAAAAAGAAGAGGAGAAGAAGAAAGGAATAAAGGAGAAGAAGAAAAAATAATTCTATTTTTTCTTCTTGTCCTCTATTCCTTTCTTCTTCTTCTTCCTTCTTCCTTCTTCCTCTTTTATTCCTTTTCCTTAATTATTTTCCTTTCTCGAGGGAGAAGAAGAAAAATAAGAGGAGAAGAAGAAAGAAAGGAATAGAGGAGAAATAAATAAGAATAACAAAAAAGAAGAAAAGGAAGAGGAGAAGAAGAAAGGAATAGAGGAGAAGAAGAAAAAATAGAAAAATTCTATTTTTTCTTCTTCTCCTCTATTCCTTTCTTCTTCTCCTCTTTTTTCTTCTTCTTTTTTTCTTTGATCTTCTCCTCTATTCCTTTCTTCTTCTCCTCTTTTTATTTCTTCTTCGTTTTCTTATGTTTTATCGGGTCTGTCGCCGTCAGGCTGCTCGCCTTCGCCCTCGCCGCCCCCTCGAGATAACTTGGACATGAGGGGCGGTCGATATATATACCCCCTCTCGACCGTGATAACCTATACAACGGCAGCACCCCCCTCGGCCCTCTCGCTCGACCAAAACTCTCGAGGCCACCCAAATTTACCAAGTTAAAAGAGCGTTGTCGTCGAGGCCACCCCAAACCCTTGAAGCGTTGTGTCGAGGCGATCCCAAACCCTAGAGAAGCAGCGTCAAGGCCACTAACATGATTCCTTATTGTGATTAGCTAGCTAGTTCTACGTTTTCCACTAATATATATCCATCTGTACCATGTTTGAATAATAATTGACATGTTGTAAATATTTGCAGAAACTATGGAGCACTACCGAGACGAAGCAACAGAAGCGGTGTTGGGGGAGATGATCGCAGAAGGAACTGATGTCATTGCATCATTTTTCAACGACGTCGTTGGTCAGGAAGGACTGGGTGAAGAAGAGGGCTATGTTCATGATGGCTCTGGCCCATTAATGCCGGTACAAGAAGAGGGCTATGTTCATGACGGCTCCAGTGATGACCCAATGGAGGTACAAGAAGGAGACCGTGCTGACTGCTCTGGTGACCGAACCGAGTCTGGCCAGGTATATATGTATTAGTTAAGCCCGTGCTGACTAGTTAATTGATGCATTCATTGTTTTGGCATATGTACACATATATATTACTCTCGTCTTTCTTCCTTTTAATTTCTAGCCCTCCGGATCGAGCACAACTTCGTTAAGGAGACAAGGCCCGAAGAAAAAGTTGAGCTCGGATGAAAGGTTTGATATCATAGAAATCGCACCCGACGGCGAACCGGTTGAACCCATCC
>NW_025276042.1:0-1293 GCF_018294505.1 Triticum aestivum
AAGAAGAAAAAGAAGAGGAGAAGAAGAAAGGAATAAAGGAGAAGAAGAAAAAATAATTCTATTTTTTCTTCTTGTCCTCTATTCCTTTCTTCTTCTTCTTCCTTCTTCCTTCTTCCTCTTTTATTCCTTTTCCTTAATTATTTTCCTTTCTCGAGGGAGAAGAAGAAAAATAAGAGGAGAAGAAGAAAGAAAGGAATAGAGGAGAAATAAATAAGAATAACAAAAAAGAAGAAAAGGAAGAGGAGAAGAAGAAAGGAATAGAGGAGAAGAAGAAAAAATAGAAAAATTCTATTTTTTCTTCTTCTCCTCTATTCCTTTCTTCTTCTCCTCTTTTTTCTTCTTCTTTTTTTCTTCGATCTTCTCCTCTATTCCTTTCTTCTTCTCCTCTTTTTATTTCTTCTTCGTTTTCTTATGTTTTATCGGGTCTGTCGCCGTCAGGCTGCTCGCCTTCGCCCTCGCCGCCCCCTCGAGATAACTTGGACATGAGGGGCGGTCGATATATATACCCCCTCTCGACCGTGATAACCTATACAACGGCAGAACCCCCCTCGGCCCTCTCGCTCGACCAAAACTCTCGAGGCCACCCAAATTTACCAAGTTAAAAGAGCGTTGTCGTCGAGGCCACCCCAAACCCTTGAAGCGTTGTGTCGAGGCGATCCCAAACCCTAGAGAAGCAGCGTCAAGGCCACTAACATGATTCCTTATTGTGATTAGCTAGCTAGTTCTACGTTTTCCACTAATATATATCCATCTGTACCATGTTTGAATAATAATTGACATGTTGTAAATATTTGCAGAAACTATGGAGCACTACCGAGACGAAGCAACAGAAGCGGTGTTGGGGGAGATGATCGCAGAAGGAACTGATGTCATTGCATCATTTTTCAACGACGTCGTTGGTCAGGAAGGACTGGGTGAAGAAGAGGGCTATGTTCATGATGGCTCTGGCCCATTAATGCCGGTACAAGAAGAGGGCTATGTTCATGACGGCTCCAGTGATGACCCAATGGAGGTACAAGAAGGAGACCGTGCTGACTGCTCTGGTGACCGAACCGAGTCTGGCCAGGTATATATGTATTAGTTAAGCCCGTGCTGACTAGTTAATTGATGCATTCATTGTTTTGGCATATGTACACATATATATTACTCTCGTCTTTCTTCCTTTTAATTTCTAGCCCTCCGGATCGAGCACAACTTCGTTAAGGAGACAAGGCCCGAAGAAAAAGTTGAGCTCGGATGAAAGGTTTGATATCATAGAAATCGCACCCGACGGCGAACCGGTTGAACCCATCC
>NW_025276043.1:0-1293 GCF_018294505.1 Triticum aestivum
CTAGCTCAAACTGACAGGATGGGCACGAAATTTTTCGACCAATTTTTTTTTTTTGACTGCCCGGACCCAAAAACTGGAAACGGGTCAAAAAAAACTTCCTATAATGGCACCTGTCTCAAAACACTCAGAAACACCTAAAAATAGGATAGCCAGAATTTTTTTCGAAAAATGCGTTTTCGAAAATTTTTGGGCCTAAACGGAGCGTGGCTACCCGACTCCGGCAAGGAAACACGAATCGGAATCTAGATGGATCCCGAAAACAAACCTAATAAGCAAGGAACTCGGATTGGTGGTGGATATATGGTGGTGGTATATGGCAGCGGTGGTGGTAGCGGTGGTAGTATATGGATATGGATCGGTGGTGGTATATGGACACGGATTGGTGGTGGTATATGGATACGGATTCGGTGCGGTGGTGGTAGATGGCAGGGGCGATGATGATGGTGCGACGGCGGCGTGACAACTTATGACCAGAACTCGAAACTCTAAAAGACTAGACTCTAAGACCAGCAACTAGACACGACGATGCAACCGCAAATTCAACAAAGCAAAACCCTAAAAAGATTATGCAAAGGCTCAGATTGGTTCGGATATGATGAACTAACCCTAATTTGTTTTTGGCTTTTTCGTGGACTGTAGGTATGAAGAACAGACTCGATCTAAACTACGAAAAACTGTAAAATCTCACCGAGCAACCTGGAAATCTGATACCACTTGATAGAGGCAAAGGTGTCCCGTCTTTCGATGAGATGGTGGATTTCGCTTTGGTGGAAGTCGACTTTGACGATCCGACTACGAACGTGCGAGGACGTCGCGCCTTAGCAATCGCTAAACCAACTCCGAGAGGTTATTGACCACGCCGGAGCACGATCAACCTGACCACGAGGGTCTGTTTCCTGCGAGCAAACGAAGAACAAGCAAGAAACTAAGATTGCAATCTGGATATTGCGAATATAAGATGAAAGCTTTATTGATCAAGGTGGGGTTCTGTGACGCCTTCGTCTGGTCGTTGAACACAAACGAAGTACGCGAAGTTGCAGCTATGGCGAACTTTTAATCTAAACAAAACCCAAAGTCTAAACGATGCCCTAAGGGCTGTATATATGGAGGAAGAGGGGGGAATTTCGTGGCCCTTGGTGGAGGGGTCCGAAATCAACCCTATCTCTTGTTTCCCCACACATACGGACTCTAAAAATAGCCTATACTTATGTATTTCGAAATTACATGGGCCTGGCCCAATAATAAGGTGACGCAGCACCTAAAATAGCCTCGGGACGAAATTTATGAAGTGGC
>NW_025276044.1:0-1293 GCF_018294505.1 Triticum aestivum
ACAAATAATTTTACACTAGAGTTGAAGTAGCTCCATAAGCTAGTTCAAATAATTTTACACTAGAGTTGAACTAGCGCTATAAGCTTGTACAAATAATTTTACAGTACAGTTGAACTAGCTCTATAAGCTAGTTCAAATAATTTTACACTAGAGTTGAACTAGCTCTATAGCCTGGTACAAATAATTTTACACTAGAGTTGAACTAGCACTATAGCCTAGTACAAATAATTTTACACTAGGGTTGAACTAGCTCTATAAGCTTGTACAAATAATTTTATACTAGAGTTGAACTAGCTCCATATGCTATTACAAATAATTTTACATTAGAGTTGAACTAGCTCTATAGCCTAGTACAAATAATTTTACACCAGAGTTGAACTAGCTCTATAAGCTAGTTCAAATAATTTTACACTAGAGTTGAAGTAGCATTATAAGCTTGTACAAATAGTTTCCAGTAGAGTTGAAGTATCTCTATAAACTAGTTCAAATAATTTTACACTATAGTTGAACTAGCTTTATAACCTAGTACAAATAATTTTACACTAGAGTTCAACTAGCTCTATAAGCTAGTTAAAATAATTTTACACTAGGTTGAACTAGCTCTATAGCCTGGTAAAAATAATTTTACACTAAGCCAATTCAAATAATTTTACACTAGAGTTTAACTAGCTCTATAGCCTAGTACAAATAATTTTACACTAGAGTTGAACTAGCTCTATAAGCTAGTTCAAATAATTTTACGCTAGAGTTGAACTAGCTCTATAGCCTGTTTGAAATAATTTTACACTAGAGTTGAACTCGCTCTATAATCTAGTTAAAATAATTTTACACTAGAGTTGAACTTGCTCTAAAGCCTAGTACAAATAATTTTACACTAGAGTTGAACTACCTCTATAAGCTAGTTAAAATAATTTTACACTAGACTTGAACTAGCTCTATAAGCTAATTCAATTAATTTTACACTAGAGTTGAACTAGTTCTATATCCTTGTACCAATAATTTTACGCTAGAGTTGAACTAGCTCTATAAGCTAGTTCAAATAATTTTACACTAAAGTTGAACTATCTCTATAGCCTCGTTCATATAAGTTTACAAATGACTTGAACTAGTTTCATAATGTAGTATATACAATTTAACACTAGAGTTGAACTAGCTCTATATCCTAGTACAAATAATTTTACACCAGAGTTGAACTAGCTCTATAAGCTAGTTCAAATAATTTTACACTAGAGTTGAACTTGCTCTATAAGCATGTACAAATAATTTTATACTAGATTTGAACTAACTCTATAA
>NW_025276045.1:0-1293 GCF_018294505.1 Triticum aestivum
GCCAAGAAAAGATACTCGGTCGGTGCAAAAGGTGCACTTCCCAAGGTTACCAAACAAACGTGCATCACGTAGAGCAATAAAAACAGCACGTAAATGTTCCAAATGTTCTTCCAAAGATCTGCTATAAATCAATATGTCATCAAAGTAAACTACCACAAATCGTCCAATGAAAGCACGTAAAACTTCGTTCATTAATCTCATGAAAGTACTAGGTGCATTAGTTAACCCAAAAGGCATGACTAACCACTCATATAATCCAAACTTAGTTTTAAATGCTGTTTTCCATTCATCTCCCAATTTCATACGAATTTGATGGTAGCCACTACACAAATCAACTTTGGAGAATATTGTAGAGCCACTCAATTCATCAAGCATATCATCTAGCCTAGGAATAGGATGACGATAACGAATAGTAATATTATTAATGCCTCTACAATCAATGCACATACGTGATGTACCATCCTTTTTCGGCACTAGAATAATAGGAACAACACAAGGACTAAGGGATTCGCGTATATAACCTTTGTTGAGAAGCTCTTGTACTTGACGCATAATCTCCTTCGTCTCCTCTGGATTGGTACGGTATGGTGCACGGTTTGGCAGTGAAGCACCAGGAATTAAGTCAATCTGATGCTCAATTCCTCGAATAGGCGGTAATCCCGGTGGCACGTCTTGTGGAAAGACGTCAGCGAACTCCTGCAAAATGTTAGTGACAGTAGGAGGCAAAGAGGAAGGCACGTCCTCGCATGAAAATAATGCCTCTTTGCACACAAAAGCATAGCAAACAGATTTGCTGAAATCTAGCTCATCAATATCAGATTTGGTGGCAAATAAACATGCACTTTTCAATTTAATTTCAGAAGCAACACTAGATGGTTTATTATTAGGCTTCATTTGTTGCTCAAATTCTTTTGCCACAATCTGATTTTCACTCTTATTCTTCTCCTGTTTTGCTTTATTAGCTCTATTAATATCATCTTTCAAAATGGAATCAGGAGTCATAGGAAGCAAAGTAATATTTTTATCCTTATGAACAAGAGTATAGTGATTGTTTCTACCATGGTGTACACAATTTTTATCAAATTGCCATGGTCTACCAAGTAATAAGGAACATGCTTGCATAGGTACCACATCACAATCAACATAATCAGCATATGTAGAGATACTAAAATGCACACGAACAGTACGTGTTACCTTAACCTTGCCGCTGTTGTTGAACCATTGGATGTAGTAAGGATGTGGATGTGGTCTTGTGGTGAGAGAAAGCTTCTCCACCATCTCCATGCTAGCCAA
>NW_025276046.1:0-1293 GCF_018294505.1 Triticum aestivum
GAAACCCCTTTGTAACAGACGAGTTTCCGTATGAAACACTGATACTTCGAAAGAGATTGTCCGTTTTGTACACGAAGTGCATCCAGTTTTTGCCGTAACACTCTCTACTTTCTTGCACATAATATGTGGGTCAAATGATGATACCATGCCAACTTTCAACCTTTTCAGGGTTCATTTGAAATGCTTTTCAATTTGAGGGTCTTATGGCTCAAAATAACCAGTAAATGCATGAAAAATAACAAATGAAGTGAGAAAGGGTTGAAAATTGATGATGTGGCTTTGAATGGTGCATTTTGAGCACAAAAAACTATGGAGTTCAAATAAGTTCAAAAAAATGAAACCCCTATGTAACAGACGAGTTTCCGTATGAAACCCTGATACTTCGAAAGAGATTGTCTGTTTTCTACACGAAGTGCATCCAGTTTTTGCCGTCACCCTTTCTACATTCTTGCATATGCTATGTGGGTCAAAAATAGATACCATTCCAACTTTCAACCTTTTCAGAGTTCATTTGAAATGCTTTCCAATTTCAGGGTCTTATAGCTCAAAATAATCAGTAAATGCATGAAAAATAACAAATGAAGTCAGAAAGGGTTGAAAATTCATGATGTGGATTTGAATGGTCATTTTGAGCACAGAAAAACTATGGAGTTCAAATAAGTTCAAAAAAATGAAACCCCTTTGTAACAGACGAGTTTCCGTATGAAACACTGATACTTCGAAAGAGATTGTCCGTTTTGTACACGAAGTGCATCCAGTTTTTGCCGTAACCCTCTCTACATTCTTGCACATGCTATGTGGGTCAAATGATGATACCGTGCCAAGTTTCATCCTTTTCAGAGTTCATTTGAAATGCTTCCCAATTTTAGGGTCTTATAGCTCAAAATAATCAGTAAATGCATGAAAAATAACAAATGAAGTCAGAAAGGGTTGAAAATTGATGATGTGGCTTTGAATGGTGCATTTTGAGCACAGAAAAACTATGGAGTTCAAATAAGTTCAAAAAAATTGAAATCCCTTTGTAACAGACAAGTTTTTGTATGAAACCCTGATACTTCGAAAGAGATTGTCCGTTTTGTACACGAAGTGCATCCAGTTTTTGCCGTAACCCTCTCTACATTCTTGCACATGCTATGTGGGTCAAAAATAGATACCATTCCAACTTTCAACCTTTTCAGAGTTCATTTGAATTGCTTTCCAATTTCAGGGTCTTATAGCTCAAAATAATCAGTAAATGCATGAAAAATAACAAATGAAGTCAGAAAGGGTTGAAAATTGATGATGTGGATTTGA
>NW_025276048.1:0-1293 GCF_018294505.1 Triticum aestivum
ATGAAGTGAGAAAGGATTGAAAAATGATGATGTGGCTTTGAATGGTGCATTTTGAACACACAAAAAGTCAGGAGTTCAAATAAGTTTAAAAAAATGAAATCCCTTTGTAAGAGACGAGTTTCCGTATGAAATCCTGATACTTTGAAAGAGATTGTCCGTTCTGAACACGAAGTGCATCCAGTTTTTGCCGTAACCCTTTTAACTTTCTTGCACATGCTATGTGGATGAAATGATGATACCATGCCAACTTTCAACCTTTTCAGAGTTCATTTGAAATGCTTTTCAATTTTATGGTCTTATAGCTCAAAATAATTAGTGAATGCATGAAAAATAACAAATGAAGTCAAAAAGCATTGAAAAATGATGATGTGGCTTTGAATGGTGCATTTTGAACACACAAAAAGTCAGGAGTTCAAATAAGTTTTAAAAAATGAAATCCCTTTGTAACAGACGAGTTTCCGTATGAAATCCTGATACTTTGAAAGAGATTGTCCCTTTTGTACACGAAGTGCATCCAGTTTTTGCCGTAACCCTCTTAACATTCTTGCACATGCTATGTGGATGAAATGATGATACCATGCCAACTTTCAACCTTTTCAGAGTTCATTTGAAATGCTTTTCAATTTTATGGTCTTATAGCTCAAAATAATTAGTAAATGCATGAAAAATAACAAATGAAGTCAGAAAGGATTGAAAAATGATGATGTGGCTTTGAATGGTGCATTTTGAACACACAAAAAGTCAGGAGTTCAAATAAGTTTAAAAAAATGAAATCCCTTTGTAAGAGACGAGTTTCCGTATGAAATCCTGATACTTTGAAAGAGATTGTCCGTTTTGTACACGAAGTGCATCCAGTTTTTGCCGTAACCCTTTTAACTTTCTTGCACATGCTATGTGGATGAAATGATGATACCATGCCAACTTTCAACCTTTTCAGAGTTCATTTGAAATGCTTTTCAATTTTATGGTCTTATATTTCAAAATAATTAGTAAATTCATGAAAAATAACAAATGAAGTCAGAAAGGATTGAAAAATGATGATGTGGCTCTGAATGGTGCATTTTGAACACACAAAAATTCAGGAGTTCAAATAAGATTTAAAAAATGAAATCCCTTTGTAACAGACGAGTTTCCGTATGAAATCCTGATACTTTGAAAGAGATTGTCCGTTCTGAACACGAAGTGCATCCAGTTTTTTCCGTAACCCTCTCAACTTTATTGCACATGCTATGTGGATGAAATGATGATACCATGCCAACTTTCAACCTTTTCAGAGTTCATTTGAAATGCTTT
>NW_025276049.1:0-1293 GCF_018294505.1 Triticum aestivum
AAGTTCAGTATGGATCAGTCCAAGAAGGGGTTCTTGCCTGTATTGCAAGGTGTGCAATTGAGCACGGCTCAATGCCCGACCACGGCAGAAGATATAGAAGAGATGAGTGTCATCCCCTATGCCTCGGCCATAGGGTCTATTATGTATGCCATGCTGTGTACCAGACCTGATGTAAACCTTGCCGTAAGTTTGGTAGGAAGGTACCAAAGTAATCCCGGCAAGGAACACTGGACAGCGGTCAAGAATATCCTGAAGTACCTGAAGAGGACTAAGGATATGTTTCTCGTCTATGGAGGTGACGAAGAGCTCGTCGTAAAGGGTTACGTCGACGCTAGCTTCGCCACAGATCCGGATGACTCAAAGTCACAGACCGGATACGTGTATATTTTGAATAGAGGAGCAGTAAGCTGGTGCAGTTGCAAGCAAAGCGTCGTGGCGGGATCTACATGTGAAGCGGAATACATGGCAGCCTCGGGGGCAGCACAGGAAGCAGTCTGGATGAAGGAGTTCATTACCGACCTAGGGGTGATTCCCAATGCGTCGGGCCCAATGACTCTCTTCTGTGACAACACTGGAGCTATTGCCCTTGCGAAGGAGCCCAGGTTTCACAGGAAGACCAGGCATATCAAGCGTCGCTTCAACTCCATTCGTGAAAGTGTTCAAAATGGAGACATAGATATTTGTAAAGTACACACGGACCTGAATGTAGCAGATCCGTTGACTAAACCTCTCCCTAGGGCAAAACATGATCAACACCAGGACGCAATGGGTGTTCGATTCATCACAATGTAACTAGATTATTGACTCTAGTGCAAGTGGGAGACTGTTGGAAATCTGCCCTAGAGGCAATAATAAATGGTTATTATTATATTTCTGTGTTCATGATAATAGTCTATTATTCATGCTATAATTGTATTGTCCGGAAATCGTAATACATGTGTGAATACATAGACCACAACCTGTCCCTAGTAAGCCTCTAGTTGACTAGCTCGTTGATCAACAGATAGTCATGGTTTCCTGACTATGGACATAGGATGTCATTGATAACGGGATCACATCATTAGGAGAATGATGTGATGGACAAGACCCAACTTAAGCATAGCATAAAAGATCGTGTAGTTTCGTTTGCTAGAGCTTTTCCAATGTCAAGTATCTTTTCCTTAGACCATGAGATCGTGCAACTCCCGGATACCGTAGGAGTGCTTTGGGTGTGCCAAACGTCACAACGTAACTGGGTGACTATAAAGGTGCATTACGGGTATCTCCGAAAGTGTCTGTTGGGTTGGCACGGAT
>NW_025276050.1:0-1293 GCF_018294505.1 Triticum aestivum
CCCGGTACGATGCTCGGGTGGCATTGCTACCCCCCAGGGCCCCCGTCCCGCCTAACCCTGTAGCGTTTGACCACGGGATCTAGCCCTTTGACTTTGCACGGACGGGCTTTGAGCAGTGGACCTATCCACCCGGTTGTGGCAGGTCAGCTCATAGGAACACTTTGGAGCAACATCCGGGCCAGACCCACAGCAAGATCCCCTCCGTGTAGACCCGACGCGTCCGTTTCCCCCCTCCAGGTGCCGGCGGCGGCGCCGTCCGTGAGGGGGGGCACACCCCGGAGACGCGTGACGGGCGTTTGCACCCGCCACAACACTTCCAGACTTGTGAGAGGCCGCCTACGCAAGATTTGGCGGCATGCTAGCCCCCGGAGGCCGCCGGCCACAGTCGTAGACACGCGAAGAGCAATCCGCATAGAGGGAATTGTTCAGTTACTACTCCATCACGAACAATTATGAAAATTACCATCAGTCCTACAGCACATGTGCCCGCGTCGTGTAAAAAACATATGATTTTATCGCGCTCCGAGTATTTAATAATATTCACGCCGCATCGTTACCGCAGAATGTCTAGTACCGTGTCATCGCCGTTCGTGAGGGGGGCACCCCCCGGAGACGCGTGTCGCCTCTTCGGACATGCCACCACACCACCCCGCATGTATGGGGGCCCGGTACGATGCTCGGGTGGCATTGCTACCCCCAGGGCCCCCATCCCGCCTAACCCTGTAGCGTTTGACCACGGGATCTAGCCCTTTGACTTTGCACGGACGGGCTTTGAGCAGTGGACCTATCCACCCGGTTGTGGCAGGTCAGCTCATAGGAACACTTTGGAGCAACATCCGGGCCAGACCCACAGCAAGATCCCCTCCGTGTAGACCCGACGCGTCCGTTTCCCCCTCCAGGTGCCGGCGGCGACGCCGTCCGTCAGGGGGGGCACACCCCGGAGACGCGTGCCGGGCGTTTGCACCCGCCACAACACTTCCAGACTTGTGAGAGGCCGCCTACGCAAGATTTGGCGGCATGCTAGCCCCCGGAGGCCGCCGGCCACAGTCGTAGACACGCGAAGAGCAATCCGCATAGAGGGAATTGTTCAGATACTACTCCATCACGAACAATTATGAAAAATTACCATCAGTCCTACAGCACATGTGCCCGCGTCGTGTAAAAAATCATGATTTTATCGCGCTCCGAGTATTTAATAATATTCACGCCGCATCGTTACCGCAGAACGTCTACTACCGTGTCATCGCCGTTCGTGAGGGGGGCACCCCCCGGAGACGCGTGCCGCCTCTTCGG
>NW_025276051.1:0-1293 GCF_018294505.1 Triticum aestivum
TACATCCTGGAAAATCATGGATATGTTTGGCACCATAGGCTAGAACCTCAGGGGTGGAAAGGTCGCTGCTCGCCACCACGATCGGAGATCTACCAAAAAAATCAAAAGAACAGCAACACGTGAGATTAATTATCCTGATGCAATGGTCGATAGAGATCATACACAGAAATTGTCAGATACTTCCGTCATGGCTAATGGGAGTACAGATTACCTAGAAATCGCTGGATCGCAAGGAAGGCCAAACTGATCATAATCTAAGATAAACCTGTGGGAGGACAACTACCTCGCTGCTGTAGCGGGACAAATGAAGGGAATTTGTGTGCTGCTACTTGCCTGAGACGCCGGAGAGGAGGAGAAGTTTTGTAGAGAAGGCATCCGACAGTCTAATGTTGATGGAGGATGTAGACGGCGGCGGCGGCACGAAGGAGAGAGAGGATCAATAGGGCTCGTGAGGAATTTTTGAAGAAGGCCTCGTGAGTTTTTTTTAGGGAAGGAAGCGCTCGTGAGTTGTTGGGAGAGATGCGCACGTGTATTCGTTTCCTTATATTGAAAAGGTATTTTTATGTAATGGCAATGGTGGGTAAATTTTTAATCGATTTATGTTGTAAAAAAATTGTCTTCATTCAACGGTTATGTTTCTTTCTCTATGAATTAAGCGGACGGATCTATCTAATTATTGTGGAGTTTTCTAGCATTTTCTCTTCTTTCTGGTGAGCCCATCAAGTACTTTTTATATATAAATTTTATGTAATGGCAATGGTGGGTAAATTTTCAATCGATTTATGTTGTAAAAAAATTGTCTTAATCCAACGGTTATGTTTCTTTCTCTATGAATTAAGCGAACGGATCTATCTAATTATTGTGGAGTTCCATTTTCTCTTTTTTCTCGTGAGCCCATCAAGTACATTTTATATATAAATATATTGACCAGCTATTGGCAGCTACATGTGCCTAAGAACCCCAAGATTATTTTAACCACCAGCTATCAGCAGCTCTGAGCGCAAGAGTTCACAACAGGAAGAAATTATAATTATCTTATGTACACGAGTTGTAAGCAACTGTCAGTTATCCTAATGATGTAACTTTTCGAGTAGATGATTTTTCATATAAAAAACTTTTTCATCCGAGTTAGTATGCAAAAGTTATGCCCATTTTTACAAATTTCAGAGAGATTTTGCAAATAAAGTCAAAATTCACATTTGCAAATTTTCCCAACAACTAGACCACATATCACATGAGAAACTTATTTTCTTTTATTTTTTTGACATTTCCATTATTTTCTTTTATTTTTTT
>NW_025276052.1:0-1293 GCF_018294505.1 Triticum aestivum
CATCAACAATCGCAGTTTTGGCCAATTATGGCCGGTTTCTTGGACTATTACCCAGTTTTGGGGTCCCGGAGTGATTTCCACGACTGACGATCACCGGGGTGCGTTTTTGTGTTGGTCATCAGCACTCACAGTTTTGGCCGATTCTGGCCCGTTTCATGGAGTATTACTCACTGATTTGGGGTCCATGACCAATTTGCATGATTGACAAACCCCGGGGTGCGTTTATCTATCGTTCATCAATAATCCAAGGTTTGTCCGATTGTGGGCTCTTTCATGGACTATTACTCACAGTTTTTGGGTCCCAAAGCGATTTCCATGGTTGTCGAACCCCAAGGTGTGCTTACATGTTGGTCGTCAAGACTCGCAGTTTTGGCCGATTCTGGCCCGTTTCTTGGACTATTAGTCACCGTTTTAGGGTCCCGTAGTGATTTCCATGATTGACTAACCCCGAGGTGCGTTTACGTGTTGGTCATCAACACTCGTTGTTTTTGTCGATTCTGACCCGTTTCGTGGACTATAACTCACTGTTTTAGGGTCCCAAAGTGATTTCCATGATTGTTGAACCCCAAGGTGCGCTTACGTGTCGGTCATCAACAATATCAGTTTTGGCCGATTCTGACCCACTTCCTCGAGTATTACTCAGTTTTTCCCAGAGTGATTTCCACGATTGACGAACCTCGGGGTGCATTTATGTGTTGGTCATCAACACTTGCTGTTTTTGTCGATGCTGGCCCGTTTCATGGACTATTACTCGCCGTTTTGGGGTCCCGGAGCGATTTCCACGATTGACCAACCCCAAAGTGCGCTTACGTGTCGGTCATCTACAATCACAGTTTTGGCCGATTTCGGCCCATTTCCTGGAATATTACTCAATTTTGGGGCCCCGGAGTGATTTCTACGATTGACGAACACCGGGGTACGTTTATGTGTCGGTCATCAACACTCGCAGTTTTGGCCGACTCTGGCCCGTTTCATGGACTATTGCTCACTATATTGGGTCCCGGAGCGATTTCCACGATTGACGAACCCCGAGGTGCGTTTATGTGTCGTCATCAATAATCCGAGTATTTTCGATTTTAGGCTCTTTCATGACCTATTACTCACCATTTTGGAGTCCTAGAGCGATTTCCACGATTGATGATCCTCGTGGTGCGTTTACGTGTCCGTCGTCAACACTCAATTTTGGCCGATTCTAGGGTCCCAGGGCGATTTCCACGATTGACGAACCCCGGGGTGCGTTTACGTCTCGTTCATCAACAATCCTAGTTTTGTTCTTCTGGGCTCTTTCATGGT
>NW_025276053.1:0-1293 GCF_018294505.1 Triticum aestivum
TTGGCCCGGCGCGCATGTCCGGCGGCGCCGGGATGTTCGCCTGGAAGAGGAGCCAGGACTCCTGTTCGCGGAGCGAACGGCGGCCGAAGCCGTTGGCCGCCGCCTCGTCTCCGGGGAAGCGTTCTGCCATGGCGACGGCGGGGCTGGGCGGGCTCGGGAGAGGTAGAGGGAGGGGCTGGGCGGCGGCGCTCGGGAGAGGCAGGGAGAGGGAGGGGCTGGACGGCAGTGAGGGGCGGGGCTGTTGTGGGCACAGGCGAGTGGAGGCCGCCGGCTTTTATAGCTGGGCCGCACCCGTGTGTACGCGTGCGAGGGAGGGGAGGCGTCGGCGCGCCGTCCCGTGAAGCGCTGTCCGTGAGGAATCAATGGTAAGGCTGACCGGCGGCAGCCTTTCCATTGATTCCCCGCGGGAACCGAGGCCGTTGGGGGAAGACGAGGCGCCGAGTCGCTGACGCGGCTGGCCCGCGTCTTTTTCGCGCCAAAACAGCTCGCCCCGGCGCCCCCCAGCGTGCCGGGTTTGGGCTGGGTCCGCCGGCTCTGTTTTCGGCTCAAGCCGGCGAAAATCGGGCTTCTGAGGGCGCGACTGGGCCGTTTTTTCGACGCCAGGGAGAAAAATTTGCCTGAGGAGGCCTTCCTGAAAGTTCGGTTGGAGATACCCTTAGTACGCTCCACACTGGAAAACCAAAACGAAACAAAACGACCAGTGAAACCTACGACAAGCCAAGAGCAACGTTGTTGGCTTGCTGCCACATGATACGGTGGGCGCCGCGTTGAGCACGTCGGCCGGCCATGACAAAGATAGTTCGTATGACGCTGCCCGAATGCCCTTTTTTGATGGGGTTCCTACCTACATTCCCGCCGCTTTAAGCTTGTGGCCCATATCGTCGGCCACCGGTCGGCCAGGTGCGACGCCGACCACAGGCTTTTTTTTTCTTGAACAAACCGACCACGAGCTAAACTGCTCTGTAAACGGCAAACAGAAAGCGGCGACCGAGTTGCCATCGTTCCGTTGGCGTGCAGCGGTTAGGCCAACTCCACCGCGCGATCTTAAACGGGCATCCGTTTTGTTCGGACTTTGTCCGTTTGGGTAGAGGGATGAAGTCGTGTCCGGATAGTTTTCGGGATGCGGTGGCCGTGCGTCCAACGCGTGGACACATCCCTGCCGCATCTTGTTCGTGTGCACATTTCTTTGCAAGTTCTTAAACTTTTTTTATCATTCATTTTTGATACATGACAATACATCATTACATTTTGACTAGTAAAACAAGGCCAAAGAAAACAAGAACCGCAAGAATA
>NW_025276054.1:0-1293 GCF_018294505.1 Triticum aestivum
CACCACGCAATTCCGATGAGATGACACCGTATGAATTATGGTTTAGAGAAACCTAAGTTGTCGTTTCTTAAAAGTTTGGGGCTGCGATGCTTATATGAAAAAGTTTCAGGTTGATAAGCTCGAACCCAAAGCGGATAAAATGCATCTTCATAGGACACCCAAAACAGTTGGGTATACCTCCTAATTCAGATCCGAAAGCAATATGGATTGTTTCTTGAATCGGGTCCTTTCTCGAGGAAAGGTTTCTCTCGAAAGAATTGAGTGGGAGGATGGTGGAAACTTGATGAGGTTATTGAACCGTCTCTTCAACTAGTGTGTGGCAGGGCACAGGAAGATTGTTCCTGTGGCACCTACACCAATTGAAGTGGAAGCTTATGATATTGATCATGAAACTTCGGATCAAGTCACTACCAAACCTCGTAGGACGACAAGAACACGTACTACTTCGGAGTGGTAAGGTGATCCTGTCTTGAAGGTCATGTTGCTAGACAACAATGAACCTACGAGCTATGGAGAAGCGATGGTGGGCCCGAATTCCGACAAATGGTTAGAAGCCATAAAATCCGAGAACGGATCCATGGACTTTGGTGGACTTGCCCGATGATCGGCAAGCCATTAAGATAAATGGATCTTTAAGAAGAAGACGGACGTGGATGGTAATGTTACCATCTATAAAGCTCGACTTGTGGCGAAGAGTTTTTCACAAGTTCAAGGAGTTGACTGCGATGAGATTTTCTCATCTGTAGCGATGCTTAAAGTCCGTCGGAATCATGTTAGCATTAGCTGCATTTATGAAATCTGGCAGATGGATGTCAAGACAAGTTTCCTTACTAGTTTTCGTAAGGAAAGGTTGTATGCAATACAATCAGAAAAGTTTTGTCGATCCTAAGGATGCTAAAAGGTATGCTAGCTCCAGCGATCCTTTTAAGGACTGGAGTGAGCATCTCGGAGTTGGAATGAATGCTTTGATGATGATCAAAGATTTTGGGTTTGTACAAAGTTTATGAGAAACTTGTATTTCCAAAGAAGTGAGTGGGAGCACTATAGAATTTCTGATGAGTATATGTTGATCAGAAATGATGTAGAATTTCTGGAAAGCATATAGGGTTATTTTGAAAGTGTTTTTCAATGGAAAGCCTGGATTAAGCTACTTGAACATTGAGCATCAAGATCTATAAGGATAGATCAAAATGCTTAATAATACTTTCAAATGAGCACATACCTTGACATGATCTTGAAGGTGTTCAAGATGGACCAGTCAAAGAAGGAGTTCTTGCCTGAGTTGTAAGGTAC
>NW_025276055.1:0-1292 GCF_018294505.1 Triticum aestivum
TTTCGTGGACTATTACTCACCATTTTGGGGTCCCAAAGCGATTTCCATGGTTGTCGAACCCCAAGGTGTGCTTATGTGTCGGTCATCAACACTCATAATTTTGGCTAATTCTGGTCCGTTTCGTGGACTATTACTCACGATTCTGGCCCTTTATGGGGCCCCGGAGCGATTTTCACGATTGACGATCCCCAGGGTGTGTTTGCATGTCCGGCGTCAATACTCATAGTTTTGGCGAATTCTGACCGTTTCGTGGACTATTACTCACTGTTTTTGGGTCACGGAGTTATTTGCATAGTTGTTGAATCCCAAGGCAGTTTTGGCCGATTCTAGCCCGTTTCGTGGACTATTACTCATCATTTTGGGGTCCCGAAGCGATTTGCACGATTGGTGAAATCCGAGGTGCATTTACGTGTTGGTCATCAACACTCACAATTGTTGCCAATTCTGGTCCGTTTCATGGACTATTACTCACCGTTTTCGGGTCCCAGAGCGATTTCCATGATTGACAATCCCCGGGATGCGTTTAGGCGTTTGTCGTCAACTCTCACAGTTTTGCCAATCCTGATACGCTTTGTAGACTATTACTTACCGTTTTGGGGGCCCAAAGCGATTTGCATAGTTGTTGAACCCCAAGGTGCGCTTACGTGTCGTTCATCAACACTCGTAGTTTTGGCCGATTCTGGCCCGTTTCATGGACTATTACTCACCATTTTGGGGTCCCAAAGCGATTTCCATGGTTGTCGAACCCCAAGGTGTGCTTATGTGTCGGTCATCAACACTGACAATTTTGGCTAATTCTGGTCCATTTCGTGGACTATTACTCACGATTCTGGCCCATTTTGTGGTCCCAGTGCGATTTTTCACGATTGACGATCCTAGGGTGTTATTGCATGTCCGGCATCAATACTCACAGTTTTGCCGAATTCTGCCCGTTTCGTGGACTATTACTCACCATTTTGGGGCCCCGAAGCGATTTGCACGATTGGTGAACTCCGAAGTGCGTTTACGTGTTGGTCATCAACACTCACAATTGTTGCCAATTCTGGTCCGTTTCGTGGACTATTACTCACCGTTTTCGGGTCCTAGAGCGATTTCCATGATTGACAATCCCCGGGATGCCTTTAGGCGTTTGTCGTCAACACTCACAGTTTTGCCAATTCTGACAAGTTTTGTAGACTATTACTTACCGTTTTGGGGGCCCAAAGCGATTTGCATAGTTGTTGAACCCCAAGGTGCGCTTACGTGTCGGTCATAAACACTCACAATTTTGGCCAATTCTGGTCCGCTTTGTG
>NW_025276056.1:0-1292 GCF_018294505.1 Triticum aestivum
GATCCAGCAAAGTGTCGGGGAAGAGTTTCGTCAGCACGACGGCGTGGTGACGATCTTGATGAACTACAGCAGCAGGGCTTCGCCTAAACTCCGCTACAGTATTATCGAGGAATATGGTGGCAGGGGGCACCGCACACGGCTAAGGAATAGATCACGTGGATCAACTTGTGTCAACTTGTGTGTCTTTGGGGTGCCTCTACCTCAGTATATAAAGGAGCCAAGGGGGGAGGGGGCGCCGGCCAAGAGAGAGAGGCGCAGGAGGAGTCCTACTCCTACCGGGAGTAGGACTCCCCCCCCCCCAATCCTATTCCAACTAGGATTCCCAAGGGGGAAAGAGGGAGAGGGGTGGCCGGCCACCTCTCCTAGTCCTAATAGGACTAGGGGAAGGGGGGAGGCGCGCAGCCCCCTTGGGCTGCCCCTTTCTCCTTTCCACTAAGGCCCATGAAGGCCCATATGGCTCCCGGGGGGTTCCGGTAACCTCCCGGTAACCCAGTAAAATCCCGATTTCACCCGGAACACTTCCGATATCCAAATATAGGCTTCCAATATATCAATCTTTACGTCTCGACCATTTCGAGACTCCTCGTCATGTCCGTGATCACATCCGGGACTCCGAACAACCTTCGGTACATCAAAATGCATAAACTCATAATATAACTGTCATCGTAACCTTAAGCGTGCGGACCCTACGGGTTCGAGAACAATGTAGACATGACTGAGACATGTCTCTGGTCAATAACCAATAGCGGGACCTGGATGCCCATATTGGCTCCTACATATTCTACGAAGATCTTTATCGGTCAGACCGCATAACAACATACGTTGTTCCCTTTGTCATCGGTATGTTACTTGCCCGAGATTCGATCATCGGTATCCAATACCTAGTTCAATCTCGTTACCGGCAAGTCTCTTTACTCGTTCCGTAATACATCATCTCACAACTAACATATTAGTTGTAATGCTTGCAAGGCTTATGTGATGTGTATTACCGAGAGGGCCCAGAGATACCTCTCTGACAATCGGAGTGACAAATCCTAATCTCGAAATACGCCAACTCAACATCGACCATTGGAGACACCTGTAGTACTCCTTTATAATCACCCAGTTACGTTGTGACGTTTGGTAGTACCCAAAGTGTTCCTCCGGCAAACGGGAGTTGCATAATCTCATAGTCATAGGAACATGTATAAGTCATGAAGAAAGCAATAGCAACATACTAAACGATTGTGTGCTAAGCTAATGGAATGGGTCATGTCAATCAGATCATTCAACTAATGATGTGACCTCGTTAA
>NW_025276057.1:0-1292 GCF_018294505.1 Triticum aestivum
TTAAGTGTTTAGGTAGGTCGTGGTCTACACCCACGTCGGCTTTCGCTTGAAGTCTGCCGAGCACATGTCGTGTGCAGACGCTAAGTGGTGGAAACATGTATGAAGAAGTACACCCCTGCAGGGTTAACATGATCTATTCGAATAGCCGCGTCCGCGGTAAAGGACTACTTGGTTGCCTATACAGTTCATAGACAAGTAAATGGAAACTACTAAAAGCCTCAAGATAAGTGTGAGTGCCGAGGATGGCTCTTCCGTAGGAAGACGGAGGTGGGTCCTCGGTAGTGTATTGAAGTGGTGAATAGTGGACTCGTGTGCGCAAAACTATTTCAAACTGGAGTATCGTAGGATAGTCTAGCCAAGAGTCAAAGCTGGCTTGCTGCAATAACTCCACCAACCCTTCTTGATACTATGCATGTATGTAGGATCTGATGTAAGTCTTGCTGAGTACCTTTGTACTCATGTTGCTATAATCTACATTTTTTACAGAAGACGCCGCAACCCCTTCTGATGGGTTCTATGTAGACGTTGACATCAACGAGTAGGCTAAAGACCCAGGTGGTGACCCTGAGCTTGTGAAGGACCTCGTAGTATAGCTAGGCTTTCCAAGCCTCTTTTATTTTACTAGTTGTCTGTACTCAGACAAGTTACTTCCGCTGTTGGCTTGTATGATTGTATGACTTGTATGTTGGGTCGTGAGACCCGTACCTTTGTGTGTATGTTATGTATGGCTCACTGAGCCCTAAATAAAGTACTTGTGTCGTAGAGTCATGTTGTGATGCTTCGTTGTATTTGCACATATCGAGCATATTGTGTGTATGATTGAAATGCTTGGTATGTGTGGGATCTGACCATCTAGTCGTTTATCTTTAGTAGCCTCTCTTACCGGGAAATGTCTCCTAGTGTTACCGCTGAGCCATGGTAGCTTGCTACTGCTCTGGAACACTTAGGCTGGCCGGCATGTGTCCTTCTTTGTTCCTGTGTCTGTCCCTTCGGGGAAATGTCACGCTGTGAGTACTGGAGTCCTGTTAGCCCGCTACAGCCCGGTTTACCGGAGTCCTGCTAGCCCAGTGCTACAGCCCGGACCCACTTGCTGATGACCGACACGTTCGAAGCTGGGTCATGGATGCCTGTCCCTGTAAGTCTGTGCCACTTTGGGTTTACGACTAGTCATGTCAGCCCGGGCTCTTTATCATATGGATGCTAGCGACACTATCATATACGTGAGCCAAAAGGCGCAAACGGTCCCGGGAAAAGGTAAGACGACACCCGTGGGGATACCGTGCGTGAGGCCG
>NW_025276058.1:0-1292 GCF_018294505.1 Triticum aestivum
GGATCTGGCGAGGTGGGATAGCGATCGAGATGGAGGGGGATCGAGATCGAGTGTCCATGAAATTTAAAAATATTCATGATAGTTCAAAAAGTACTCATGAAATACAATCGAGAAATGAAGGCTACGATTTAAATACAATCGATCTTAGCTAGCTATCTGTTCACAATCTTCTTGCCCTTCTTTTTCGCAAATGGAGTTCTTCTGTGGAACGGACGTCCTTTAGGTAGGGTGGTCCTGCTTCTTCTTGTGGTGTATGCTGCTACTTCATCATCGTCGTCATGTTCGATCCTCGGGTCGCCGTACTTGTCGAAGTCTTGCTCATTGGCTACTCCATCCATTCCGATGATCTTCCTTTTGCCTCTCCTCACGACAACACGACTGGGCTTTGGCGGGTCGGTAATGAAGAAGCATTGGTCCACTTGGGAAGCCAGTACCGATGGCTCATTTTTCGCGGTGACGTTTGCGCCCGCGGTCTTGGATTTGGCTTCGGGTATAACCATGGTGGTGAAATACCGGTCTTCTTTTATGACGTTCTTGGCCCATCTGACACGGAACATCGGTACCTTCTCTCCAGCGTAGCTCAGCTCCCAGATCTCCTCGATCCTTCCGTAGTATCTGTCCTTGTCGTTACCGGTGTAGGATTCCATCGTTACCCCGGAGTTCTGATAACCATCGCTCTTCATGTCCTTGGCCTCGGTGTAGAATGTGTAGCCATTGATATCGTACGCCTCATAGGTCATCAGGTTGTGCTCGGCGCCCTGTGACAAGGCGAATATGAGTTCTTCTTCCGCGGAAGAATCCTCATGTAAAGGGTACGACAGAAGCTTCTGCTTGAACCAACGCGTGAAACATGAGTTGTGCTCTTTGAGTGTATCTCCGTCCGTCCTCTGTTGGCCTCGGTCATTGTACGTCTTCTTAATAAAGGTTTTGTGCTCTACCACCCAAGGATCGACCACGTCTATGTGTTGTAGCGCGACTAGGTTTGCTCTTTCAAAGTCGGCGAGTCGACCCTCGAAGTCGACATGCATTTCGCGGCGACCCTCACGGTGACCCCATCCAGCGAGCCTGCCGAGGTGCCTGTTGACGGGCAGACCAACGGGGTTCTCGATGCCTAGATAATTCGTGCAGTAGGAGATGCACTCTTCGGTCAGAAAGCCCCTGGCTATGCTTCCTTCTGGATGTGACATGTTGCGAACGTATCCTTTGATGACACCATTCATCCTTTCGAACGGCATCATGCTGTGCAGGAACGTCGGCCCGAGTTGGATGATATCCTCCACTATATGGACCAG
>NW_025276059.1:0-1292 GCF_018294505.1 Triticum aestivum
GTTAGTAATAGTACACGAAACGGGTCAGAATTGGCCAAATCTATGAGTGTTGACGACAGACTTGCAAACGCACCTTGGGATTGTCAATCGTGAAAATCGCTCCGGGACCCCAAAACGGTGAGTAATAGTCCACAAAACGGACAAGAATTGGCCAAAATTGTGAGTGGTTATGACCGACACATAAACGCAACCCGGGGTTCGTCAATCATCGAAATCACTTCCGGACCCCAAAACTGAGTAGTAGTCCTAGAAACGGGCCTGAATCGGCCCAAACCGCGAGTTTCGACGACCAACACGTCAGCACGTATTTGGGTTCAACAACCATGGAAATCGCTTTGGGACCCCAAAGCGGTGAGTAAAAGTCCACGAAACGGGCCAGAATCGGCCAAAACTGCGAGTGTTGATAACCGACACGTAAGCGCACCTTGGGGTTCAACAACTATGCAAATCGCTTCGGTACCCCAAAACGGTTAGTAATAGTACACGAAACGGGTTAGGATTGGCCGAAACTGTGAGTGTTGACAACGGACATGCAAACACACCCTGGGATTGTCAATTGTGAAAATCGGTCCGGGACCCCAAAAAGGTGATTAATAGTCCACAAAACGGACAAGAAATGGCCAAAATTGTGGGTGGTTATGACCGACACATAAACGCAACCCATGGTTCGTCAATCGTCAAAATCACTTCGGGACCCGAAAACTAAGTAATAGTCCAAGAAACAGGCCTGAATCGGCCCAAACCGCGAGTTTCGACGACCAACACGTAAGGACACATTGGGGTTCAACAACCATGGAAATCGCTTTGGGACCCCAAAACGGTGAGTAAAAGTCCCTGAAACGGGCTAGAATCGGCCAAAACTGCGAGTGTTGATGACCGACACGTAAGCGCACCTTGGGGTTCAACAACTATGCAAATCGCTTTGGGCCCCCAAAATGGTAAGTAATAGTCCACAAAACGTGTCAGAATTGGCAAAACTGTGAGTGTTGACGACAGACGCGTAAACGCACCCCGGGGATTGTCAATCATGGAAATCGCTCGGACCCCAAAACGGGGAGTAATAGTCCACGAAAGGGACCAGAATTGGCAAAAATTATGAGTGTTGATGGCTGACACATAAACGCACCTCGGAGTTCACAAATCGTGGAAATCACTCCGAGACCCCAAAACAGTGAGTAATAGTCCACGAAACGGTCAGAATTCACCAAAACTGTGAGTATTAACGCCCCAGATGCAAACACACTATGGGGATCGTCAATCGTGAAAATCGCTCCGAGACCCCAAAACGGGCC
>NW_025276060.1:0-1292 GCF_018294505.1 Triticum aestivum
GAAGGTTAAAACGGAGTCTATTTGACAAACTATCGTTGTGGTTTTGATGCGTAGGTGAGATTGGTTCTTACTTAAGCCCGTAGCAGCCACGTAAAACATGCAACAACAAAGTAGAGGACGTCTAACTTGTTTTTGCAGGGCATGTTGTGATGTGATATGGTCAAGGCATGATGCTGAATTTTATTGTATGAGATGATCATGTTTTGTAACCAAGTTATCGGCAACTGGCAGGAGCCATATGGTTGTCGCTTTATTGTATGCAATGCAATCGCGATGTAATGCTTAACTTTATTACTAAACGGTAGTGATAGTCGTGGAAGCATAAGATTGGCGAGACGACAACGATGCTACGATGGAGATCAAGGTGTCGCGCCGGTGACGATGGTGATCATGACGGTGCTTCGGAGATAGAGATCACAAGCACAAGATGATGATGGCCATATCATATCACTTATATTGATTGCATGTGATGTTTATCTTTTTATGCATCTTATCTTGCTTTGATTGACGGTAGCATTATAAGATGATCTCTCACTAAAATTATCAAGAAGTGTTCTCCCTGAGTATGCACCGTTGCCAAAGTTCGTCGTGCCCAGACACCACGTGATGATCGGGTGTGATAAGCTCTACGTCCATCTACAACGGGTGCAAGCCAGTTTTGCACACGCAGAATACTCAGGTTAAACTTGACGAGCCTAGCATATGCAGATATGGCCTCGGAACACGGAGACCGAAAGGTCGAGCGTGAATCATATAGTAGATATGATCAACATAACGATGTTCACTATTGAAAACTACTCCATCTCACGTGATGATCGGTTATGGTTTAGTTGATTTAGATCACGTGATCACTTAGAGGATTAGAGGGATGTCTATCTAAGTGGGAGTTCTTTAGTAATATGATTAATTGAACTTAAAATTTATCATGAACTTAGTCCCTGATAGTATCTTGCTTGTTTATGTTGATTGTAGATAGATGGCTCGTGCTGTTGTTCCGTTAAATTTTAATGCGTTCCTTGAGAAAGCAAAGTTGAAAGATGATGGTAGCAATTACACGGACTGGGTCCGTAACTTGAGGATTATCCTCATTGCTGCACAGAAGAATTACGTCCTGGAAGCACCGCTGGGTGCCAGGCCTGCTGCTGGAGCAACGCCAGATGTTATGAACGTCTGGCAGAGCAAAGCTGATGACTACTCAATAGTTCAGTGTGCCATGCTTTACGGCTTAGAATCGGGACTTCAACGACGTTTTGAACGTCATGGAGCATATGAGATGTTCCAGGAGTTGAAGT
>NW_025276061.1:0-1292 GCF_018294505.1 Triticum aestivum
ATAGATATGGTTTGATAACTAGAACATCAAGTAAAAGGTCGGACTTCGGGAACACAATAAGCATAACGCACAACTAGGAAGTAAATCCTACGAAGTCCTTATGGGAAGGTGGCCAACTGCTTCAATCAAGATACCACAATAATAGGTCCTTCGGCTGGGTGGTGCTGGCCACGACATCCACTTTACCGGTTATCAAGGGACCAATATTATAGTTCTTGGGAAATGTTCCAAACCATCATATCTGCCTGAGATTCAGATCTGGTTGGTGTCAGGATAATCCAGACTCATCGAGTCTAGGAAGAAAAATGAAAGTTTGCAACACAATTCGACGAGATGACGTTGCGAGATTCTCGGGAAATGAACTACGATAGCAAGCTCCAAAACATGAGTTGGTTCTGCTACAAACATGTGAACACGTTGTCCAAGACAAGCATGACCACAAAGTAGTCTTATAATAAAACACTACCGAGTTCAGGAGGGGGAACCATCAGCGAGGATATCGAAGTTTTGTACAAATCCGTCTGGTACCTTCGGGACTAGCACTTAAAACTTATTAATCTTGAACAAATCAATCAGTGGCTTGGTGTGCTAGGGACCCATATAGAATGGAGGTTGCAAGTCTCCGAACCACAGAATACTTCGCACGTATGCATGACTGATTTGGGATGATTCCAAAGGAAACAACATTGACTTTCTCGAATCCACGGCGGCAGCTTGCATCAAATGCACATGGACTGGAGGAAGTCACTTCTTACATCCGAACATTTGCTCCATGAACTAGCATGAGGAAATGCTTTCAAAAGTTTCCAACACTAACTTAATGTTCAACAAAATCATGGAGGGAATAAGGATGTTGTCAATGGACTCAACAACAATTCTTCCGGGTTTCCTTTTAAAAGGAATTCCATAGTTAAGTGAACAAGTGATAGCATTGGTCAGACCAAAGATGTAGGGGTGTATGCTCGAGGGATCAACCACGAGTAAGACAACATTACGAGCATCGTTGGTACTGATTTGATTTGACGATAGCCCACACTCAAATCAAAGGATTGATAAGACAATAGGTCCAGCAACTGATCACAGGGACCAATCGATGAAGATATCATCTTTCTTCAACACACACTACACAAGAATATCCCTTTGGAAGAACTAAGTCAGACAAGCTTTTATCTTCCAACTCTCCAAGTTGTTGTCTAGCTTAACCAACTAGCTCAGGGATATCTAACACCGATTCTTGGAGAGAAGGTGGTTCACAAGAAACCAACTTGATCACGGGCTCAACATAACGGTCA
>NW_025276062.1:0-1292 GCF_018294505.1 Triticum aestivum
GAGATCAGAAAAGAACATCAAGTGTTGATGGTGAATAAAACCACTAAGTTCAAGAAGGGCAAGGGTAAGAAGAACTTCAAGAAGGACGGCAAGGGAGTTGCCGCGCCCGGTAAGCCAGTTGCCGGGAAGAAGTCAAGGAATGGACCCAAGCCTGAGACTGAGTGCTTTTATTGCAAGGGAAGTGGTCACTGGAAGCGGAACTGCCCCAAATACTTAGCGGACAAGAAGGCCGGCAACACCAAAGGTATATGTGATATACATGTAATTGATGTGTACCTTACCAGTACTCGTAGTAGCTCCTGGGTATTTGATACCGGTGCGGTTGCTCATATTTGTAACTCAAAACAGGAACTGTGGAATAAGCGGAGACTGGCAAAGGACGAGGTGACGATGCGCGTCGGGAATGGTTCCAAGGTCGATGTGATCGCCGTCGGCACGCTACCTCTGCATCTACCTACGGGATTAGTTTTAAACCTCAATAATTGTTATTTAGTGCCAGCTTTGAGCATGAACATTGTATCTGGATCTCGTTTAATTCGAGATGGCTACTCATTTAAATCCGAGAATAATGGTTGTTCTATTTATATGAGAGATATGTTTTATGGTCATGCCCCGCTGGTTAATGGTTTATTCTTGATGAATCTCGAACGTGATGTTACACATATTCATAGTGTGAATACCAAAAGATGTAAAGTTGATAACGATAGTCCCACATACTTGTGGCACTGCCGCCTTGGTCACATTAGTGTCAAGCGCATGAAGAAGCTCCATGCAGATGGACTTTTGGAGTCTCTTGATTATGAATCATTTGACACGTGCGAACCATGCCTCATGGGTAAGATGACCAAGACTCCGTTCTCCGGAACAATGGAGCGAGCAACCAACTTATTGGAAATCATACATACCGATGTGTGCGGTCCAATGAGTGTTGAGGCTCGCGGAGGATATCGTTATGTTCTCACTCTCACTGATGACTTAAGTAGATATGGGTATGTCTACCTAATGAAACACAAGTCTGAAACCTTTGAAAAGTTCAAGGAATTTCAGAGTGAGGTTGAGAATCAACGTGACAGGAGAATAAAATTCTTACGATCAGATCGTGGTGGAGAATATTTAAGTCACGAATTTGGTGCGCACTTAAGGAAATGTGGAATCGTTTCACAACTCACGCCGCCTGGAACACCTCAGCGAAACGGTGTGTCCGAACGTCGTAATCGCACTCTATTGGATATGGTGCGATCTATGATGTCTCTTACCGATTTACCGCTCTCATTTTGGGGCTATGCTTTAGA
>NW_025276063.1:0-1292 GCF_018294505.1 Triticum aestivum
AGTTTGGTCCGATTCTGGCCCGTTTCTTGGACTACTACTCTATTTTGGGGTCTCAGAGTCATTTCCATGATTGACGAACCCCAGGGTGCGTTTACGTGTCGATCATCAACACTCACATATTTGGCCGAATCGTGTCCGTTTCGTGCACTATTACTCAATGTTTTGGAGACCTAGAGCAATTTCCACGATTGATGAACCCCAGGGTGCATTTATGTGTCTGTCGTCAACACTCACAGTTTTGGCCAATTCTGACATGTTTCGTGGACTATTACTCACGGTTTTGGGGTCCCGAAGTGATTTCCATAGTTGTTGAACTCCAAGGTGTGCTTACGTGTTGGTCATCAACACTCGCAGTTTTGGCCGATTTTGGCCCGTTTCATGGACTATTACTCACCGTTTTGGGGTCCCAAAGCGATTTCCATGGTTGTCGAATTCCAAGGTGCGCTTACATGTCGGTCATCAACAATCACAGTTTGGGCCAATTCTGGCCCGTTTCTTGGACTATTACTCTATTTTGGGGTCTTGGAGTCATTTCGATGATTGACGAACCCTTGGTGCGTTTACGTGTCGGTGATCAACACTCACATATTCGGCCGATTCTAGTCCGTTTTGTGCACTATCACTCAGCGTTTTGGGGACCTAGAGAAATTTCCACGATCGGTGAACCTCGGGCTTCGTTTATGTGTCCGTCGTCAACACTGAGAGTTTTGGCCAATTCTGACGGGTTTCATGGACTATTACTCACGGTTTTGGGGTCCCGAAGCGATTTCCATAGTTGTTGAACTCCAAGGTGTGCTTACGTGTTGGTCATCAACACTCACAGTTTTGGTTGATTCTGGCCTGTTTCATGGACTATTACTCACCGTTTTGGGGTCCCGAAGCGATTTCCATGGTTGTTGAACTCCAAGGTGCGCTTACGTGTCGGTCATCAACAATCACAGTTTGGGCCGATTCTGGCCCGTTTCTTGGACTACTACTCTATTTTGGGGTCTCGGAGTCATTTCCATGATTGACGAACCCCAGGGCGCGTTTACGTGTCGGTGATCAACACTCACATATTCGGCCGATTCTAGTCCGTTTTGTGCACTATCACTCAGCCTTTTGGGGACCTAGAGCAATTTCCACGATCGATGAACCCCGGGGTTCGTTTATGTGTCCGTCGTCAACACTGAGAGTTTTGGCCAATTCTGACGGGTTTCGTGGACTATTACTCACCGTTTTGGGGTCCCGAAGCGATTTCCATAGTTGTTGAACCCCAAGGTGTCCTTACGTGTTGGTCATCAACACTCGCA
>NW_025276064.1:0-1292 GCF_018294505.1 Triticum aestivum
ACAAGGGGGTTTTGCTTGCCTGGCACTTCTGAAGATAACATTGAGTCTTCATCAGTGTCAGCGATCACATCATCGGGTATCACGTCTATCGAGAGGGGACAAATACCGGCAACACAAAAGGGAACACAATCAATGCAATGCACAATATGATGCATGATCATGACATGGCAAAATGAATGTGTTTGAGCTAATGCAACTAGCAACAGATTAAATGAAGTTGGTTTGAATACAAGATTCAAATTCAAACTCCATATGTGATTATTCAAATGCCATTTACTTCATTTGCCCTAAACAGTAGTGATAAGTTGTTCTAACATGCATGAAAATGGTACAGATGGATTCCTTGAATTTTTCTGATAATTTTTCATATATAAATTATTTAATTTGGAGTTATGGTTAATTTTCTATGATTTTTAGAAGTTTTAGGCATTTTCTGGAATTTTCTAATTATTTAGAATTAAAATAATTCCAGAAAATGAATTATGGCGTCAGCATGTCATCACCTTGACGTCAGCAGGTCAACAGGGCGCCTCCAGGTCAAACCTGACCTATGGGACCCACATGTCAGCTGCACAGTGATTTAACAGAGTTTAATTAACTTAACTAAATGGTTAGCCGGGTTAATTAAAGGGTAGGGCCCACCTGTCAGTGAGTCAGTGGGTTAGCTAAAATTTAATTAGCATCTAAACTAAATTAGCAGGGCCCCGGGCCCACATGTAAATGACCCAGGGGGGTCAAACCCCTGGTCAACAGGGCCTAACATGCCGGCGGTTCGTCGCCGGTGGCAACAGGCGCGGCGGAGGGCTCGGGTTCGCTCCTCCGGCGTCCAAATGGACGGAGGAGAGCGGCTACGGGGAGCTGGAGCTCACCCGCGCCCGTTTCAGCAAGCAGCAGCAGCTAGGGCGGCCGGAGACGACGGCCCCGAGCTTGGCAGCGGCGGCCGGAGCTCGGGCGTGCTCGGGTTCGGCGTTACACGGCACGGCGAGGTCAGCTGAGGGTCCCTACGGATTACTGGGGTCGTCAGGAGCACTCGAAGGCAACGAGCGCAGGTGGAGGACCCCGGGAGCACGAAGCTCACCGGCCATGGCGGACGGCGGCTTCGGGTGCTTGTGGGGCGGCGGCTACAGGGTGCGCGAGAGAGAGAGAGGTGAGGGGAAACGACGGCAAGCTCACAGGGATGCAGCAGGGTGGCTCAGTGGGCTCGGAGACGCACCGGAGCCGACGAATTTGACGAAGATGGCCGGCGGGTCCGAGGTAGAAGACGACGGCGATGGCGGCGATGCAGGGCTTCC
>NW_025276065.1:0-1292 GCF_018294505.1 Triticum aestivum
ACGGATCTGAAAGGTTCAGACCTGTTGACTAAAACCTCTCTCACAAGCAACATGATCAAACATAAAACTCATTGAGTGTTAATCACATAGTGATGTGAACTAGACTACTGACTCTAGTAAACTCTTGGGTATTAGTCACATGGCGATGTGACCTGTGAGTGTTAATCACATGGCGATGTGAACTAGATTATTGACTCTAGTGCAAGTGGGAGACTGTTGGAAATATGCCCTAGAGGCAATAATAAAAGTATTATTATTATATTTCCTTGTTCATGATAATTGTCTTTTATTCATGCTATAACTGTATTATCCGGAAATCGTAATACACGTGTGAATACATAGACCACAATATGTCCCTAGTGAGCCTCTAGTTGACTAGCTCGTTGTGATCAACAGATAGTCATGGTTTCCTGGCTATGGACATTGGATGTCATTGATAACGGGATCACATCATTAGGAGAATGATGTGATGGACAAGACCCAATCCTAAGCATAGCACACAGATCGTGTAGTTCGTTTGCTAGAGCTTTGCCAATGTCAAGTATCTCTTCCTTTGACCATGAGATCGTGTAACTCCTGGATACCGTAGGAGTGCTTTGGGTGTATCAAACGTCACAACGTAACTGGGTGACTATAAAGGTGCACTACAGGTATCTCCGAAAGTATCTATTGTTTTATGCGGATCGAGACTGGGATTTGTCACTCCGTGTAAGCGGAGAGGTATCTCTGGGCCCACTCGGTAGGACATCATCATATGCGCAATGTGACCAAGGAGTTGATCACGGGATGATGTGTTACGGAACGAGTAAAGTGACTTGCCGGTAACGAGATTGAACAAGGTATTGGATACCGACGATCGAATCTCGGGCAAGTAAAATACCGCTAGACAAAAGGAATTGTATACGGGATCGATTGAGTCCTTGACATCGTGGTTCATCCGATGAGATCATCGTGGAACATGTGGGAGCCAACATGGGTATCCAGATCCCGCTGTTGGTTATTGACCGGAGAACGTCTCGGTCATGTCTGCATGTCTCCCGAACCCGTAGGGTCTACACACTTAAGGTTCGATGACGCTAGGGTTATAAAGGAAGCTTGTATGTGGTTACCGAATGTTGTTCGGAGTCCCGGATGAGATCCCGGACGTCACAAGGAGTTCCGGAATGGTCCGGAGGTAAAGATTTATATATAGGAAGTCCTGTTTCGGCCATCGGGACAAGTTTCGGGGTCATCGGTATTGTACCGGGACCACCGGAAGGGTCCCGGGGGCCCACCGGGTGGGGCCACCTGCC
>NW_025276066.1:0-1292 GCF_018294505.1 Triticum aestivum
CACCGACGGTTGCCGCAAGAGTGAAGTGTGCTTTTCGTTTGGGATCCCACACGTTTCCTGAAAAAATTACGACTGGGATTGTATTTTGCATTGGGCACGGTTTACTCCCACATAAGCAAGTTTGCTGAGTTGGAGTCGATGTTACTGCTGAAGTTACTCCCACTTTGGCTAGTCTGATACTAGCTAGTCGTCTATGATATACTAGCTACCTCACTAAGAGCATGGTTAATAATACAGCCAAGGGTCGGCTATAAGAAGTTGTCATGTCATATACAGCCAACCTCTTAGCGGGCATGTGCAATAATAATTTTTCGGAGAGTCAAACCGGAGGGGGATGGTTGCATGTTCGCTATGCTAGGGACGCGTGGCAGACGAACGGACTGTGTATTCGGATTCGTCTCGTTTTTTGAGCAACTTCCATGTATAAAGTAATTTCATCCGAGTTACGGATTATTTATTTTAATTTTAAAAGTTTTAATCTTTTTTTGAAATTATTCTAATTTATTTTAAAACAAATATTGTAAATGCAAAATGCTAGGTGTACTTAGAAAGGTACCCAGCAGAACAGCACATTGGCTGACTGGCGGGGCCCTGTGGTCAACTGTCCGGTCAGCATTTGACTGGACCGTTGACTGGTCAAATGTTTAGTGGGGCCCATATGTCATAGACTCAAAGTTAATAGATTTTAATTAAATAAGTTTAATTAATAGGGGACCCACATGTCATACACTAATGTTAATTTAAGAGTTTTAATTTATTAAATGGTTAATTAGGGGATGTGGGTCCCGGTGTCAGCGGGTCGGTGGGGGTTCATTAGCGAGGGGGGGAGGTTAGGCCGCTTAGGCCGGCGGTTAAACGCGAGCAGCGGCAGGGCCAACCGGGAGCTTTGGCGCTGGCAGAGCAGCGGGAAGCGGCGGCGGCCACAGCGCAATAGTAGCGTAGCAGTAGAGCGGTGGCGAGGCTCGGGCGGGGACGCATGCCAGGGAGCTGCGGGACAGGGGCAGCCGACGCCCCCAAAAGAGGGCGCAGGGGAGCATGGGGGCCGCGGCGAGCGCGGGACGAAGGCGAGCGGGACAAGGGGATCACGGGGTGGGCGCGGCTAGGGTCATGCGCGCACAAGCGTGCAGGAGAGGGCGCGGAGCGGGGGCTGGCGCGGTGGTGGGCATGCGCGCGGCGAGGGGCACAGCAGGCGGCGCGGTGAACACGGTCGAAAGAGAAGGAGGGAAACGGGGGCGGCTCACAGCGTTGCCGAGAACGGGGTCGGCGTGGCTTGAGGAGGCGAGTCGGGGAGG
>NW_025276067.1:0-1292 GCF_018294505.1 Triticum aestivum
AAAAATGTTTGCCATGCTTTATAATAAATGTTAACCTGTTTTCAACAATATATTTTTACCATTCACCGAAACTATGTTCATGATATTTTTAAAAACGTTTACACTTTTTAAATAATAATTCATGCCATTTAAAAGTAATGTACATCAATTGTATGAATTTTCTCATCCAATTTTGAAATGTCATGGGATATAAAAATGTTCACACCATTATTTTTTTCACACATTGACAAATGGTAATAAAAATATAGATCTTTGTTTCCACAATTTAATACAGTGTTCATGACATATACAAAAGGTTTCAATGTGTATCCTAAAACTGTATGCAGTGTATTTACAAAAATGATCAAAAAAATGTTCACCGCGTACTAAGAAAAAATATTTCGCATGCATTTGAATAATGTTTAGAATATGTTTAAAAAGTTTCAGTATGTATTAAAAATGTTTACCATGTATATAAAAACATATTTGAACATGGTTATTTTGAAATGTGCCTTGGACCAATGTTCAGCATGTATCTGAAAATGCTGAACGGTTATTTTAAAATGGTTCAACATGTGTTTATAAAAAGTGTCAACGAATATTTTAAAAATAGAAATGAAAATTAAAAAGAAAGGAAAAAACCAAAAAATAAGCTGAAAAAAGAAAAAATTGTAAATAAGAATCCGGTATAACAGGACGAGAAAAGAACCCGAACGGAACCTTCCCAAAAGCAGGCAGTGGGTTCCAAAAATTGTTACCCATAATTCCAGAAACAACAAATACAAAAAAAAAAGAAATGGCAATCGAATGTCAGACGCATGTACATGCTTCTAAGGGGGTGTTTGTTTCCAGGGACTTTTTGGTGTAGGGACTAGAAAAAGTCCCTCTTGGAGATTTTTTAACCAAACAGGAGGGACTACTAGGGACTAAAAGTTGCTACTTGGGACTAAATGAAGAACACTCTCAAGGAGAGTCTTTTTTGGGACTTTTCCAACAATGCCCCTCCCTGCACCCATTGCCCCGCCGCCCTATGGTGTTGTTTGGTTGTTATTTTTCTGTATACTAGGGATAACATTGTCATTTAATAACCTCTAGGGAGGGACTAGAGACTTTTTAGTCCCTGCAAACAAAAAGGGAGGGACTTTTTAGGAACTATGGACCTTTTAGTTGGGACACTAGTAGAAAAGGGGCCAATGGTCCAGGCCGGTCCAGCCCATTAGTCCCGGTTCAATCCAGAACCGGGACCAATGGGGGCATTGGACCCGGTTCGTGAGCCCCAGGGGCCGGCCGGGCCACGTGGGCCATTGGTCCCG
>NW_025276068.1:0-1292 GCF_018294505.1 Triticum aestivum
CAAGCGTTTTAAGATATGACACCGGTCTGCGATTTACAGCAAGTAGGCATCTAAATGCAACGAAATGAACATGCTACAGCCACCAAACATGAAAACAAAATACATGGCAGTGATGTACACAAGATGGTTGACAAAACACTAGCACTGAGCCATAGGCAAATTCACCCATTAAGAGGTTCAAACAAGCATGGCTAAAACGCAAATGCAAAACAGATTTCAGACTTAGTGAAATTAACACTAGTCTGAAATTTCAGATCACGAAGCTCTCTTCGGAGCAGCAAAACAACATGATAGAAAACCTGAACATGACAAGTAAGAACATGGCATGGAGCTACTCAACAATCTTAATAAAACACCCAAAGTGACCTGGGGCCAAAAGGGTTCACAAAATACTCTACCGAGCTCACGAACATCGCTCGAACACAATCAGTTTTCAGACTTAGTGAAAACTGAGACATGCTGAAATTTAACTCACGAAGGCATGTAAACGAGCTCGATGCACTCACTACGGTGCAAGTCATGGCAAGGAAAGCATATCACCAGGAAGAAGGCACAAAGTGCTAGCTACACATGGCAAGAACAAAGGCATAGCATGCATGGAACACTAACGGTAGCATCGGCGAAATCGCAAACAAGTTGACGATCTTCCCAGATTAACAACGAAGCAAAAGTTGAGCTCGATTGAGTCAACCTAGAGCACTCCACAAATGCCAACAAAGAAATGGATGGATAGAGCATGACATAAATATCAAAACTCCCTTAATGATCATCCTCAAAAGAGGCACGGATCGCTAGGAAACAAGCTGGACATATAGCATCATGAACTAAAATATCCCAGACTTAGTGAAAATCACTAAGTCCCTGAAATCTGCAATCTCAGGTACCTCTCTTCGCAAGCTTGCACAAGACAACACACACATCCTAAAAATGCATGGGTGGCACCTCTGGAAAGAGGACAAAATGCTTCACAATACATCCCAAAGGGGCACAGGCATATCATGCACGGATTAAACATAGCAAAAATGACAAAAGTGCATGATGAACTAACGGTTCTGCAATTTAACTCACGAAGCCTCCTTCTAACAGCATTTTGGGTATCAAGATGACCTCAAATGCAAATGATGCAATGGAATGAAATGATGTACATGTCGAGGCTAAGATTTTGATATATCATACGCCTAAAACGGATCTACGGTTGCGGAGATACGAGCAGTCAAACATCGCATAAAAATTAGGGTTACGGGGATGAAAAGTCAACCTAGAGGATTAGATCTCAGATCTGGCGCAGTTTA
>NW_025276069.1:0-1292 GCF_018294505.1 Triticum aestivum
ATATATATATATATATATATATATATATATATATATATATATATATATATATATATATAAGAAAGATATAAGATATAAGATATAAGATAGTCACGAGGTAGCCTAGCCCTAGAAAAAGATCCTCGTAGTACTAACTAGTAACTACTCCAGTAACCTTACTCGCACTATTATACGATCACAGAGCTTGAGCAGAAGAAGTTAGGCATACATATGACAATCTGCACACCACCCCCTCTGACATAAAGCTTCAGTAGAGCAAACCCTGCTGGATTGATCACACAGCTTCAACACGATGTAGTTCTGCCACCCCTGACATCAGTGGTATGATTGTGTCAGTCCTGATGTTGTACACAGCAGAGTCACGTAGAGGATTCGCACAAGAGGTCGGCTGGAGATAGTCACACAGGAAGTAGATGCAATCCTCTTGGTATCCACTACATCCGCAAGCAAGCAGAAGCTTCGAACTATGTTGACGAAGAAAGAATGCATGGCCACGCAACTAACTGGTCCTCCATCGATCAGGCCTGGTGCACAAGTCTGCCTCAAAGAGCTCAAGTGTAGCACTACTTGAATGTTCAAATACATCTTCATTTGACAAATACTCCCTCGGTACCACAATATAAAAGCGCTTTTTATACTACACTAGTGTCAAAAACCTTGGTGAATATGAAACACTAGATGGGCAGTGCGGCTTGCCGCACGCCGCACCCCTGCCGGGTGCGGTCACATATAACCTGACACGGTAGGCCAAGCTTCAAATTAAATAGGTTGACATGTCAAGAAACCGAGAATGCCTTCGTAGATTACATAACTGTGTCCAATACATGGCAATATGGCATCCATTTAGACTGGACCAAAAAGACAGTGTAATCTGTTGCACCAAAGGCTTAGCAGCATTTTCATTCTAAAAGTAAGCCAACACGATGAGTCGTCAGGTCGTCTCATTCTCAGCTCTTGCTTGACATGATGTCACAATTATACAATTTAGCCAATGAAACCACAGGAAGCATTTGCATAATAGTACGAGTCCAATGATAATTATAAGCCGTTATAATAAAAGAACCGTCGCGTATTACTACATCATATCAGTGTGTTACTCCAGAAAGTGAAAAGTCCATGTCCACGTGAATCACTTGCTGGTAGACCAGATCTTTAACCTGGACAGTGCACCAAGCGAGTACCTTTGATTGGCTCTTCTTTAATAGCTCCGCAGCGTCCAGATCGTTCAGCACATCCTCGGCGTCGTAGGACGTATCGGCCCCATGCTACTCCCGCGAGTGGCCCGGGCGCCT
>NW_025276070.1:0-1292 GCF_018294505.1 Triticum aestivum
GGGGCGGCGACGGAGACGAGCGGCGACGTCGGAGACGATCGAGGGCGGCGGCGACGGCGACGAAGACGACGGAACAGAGGAACGAAAGCAGAGGGAAACTGAAATTTTCGTAGCAGTTGTATATATAGAAGGCACATTTAGTACCGGTTGGAGCCACCAATCGGTACTAAAGGTCTGTTTTGGCTAGGCCAAGCGGCGGGAAGCGACCCCCTTTAGTACCGGGTGGTGGCACAAACCGGTACTAAAGGCCCCCCCTTTAGTACCGGTTGGTGCTACGACCCGGTACTAAAGGGGATGCGCTGGCGCAGGTGCGGTGCGGAAGTTTAGTCCCACCTCGCTAGTCGAGGGGCTACCGCACTGGTTTATAAGCTCCAGTGCGGTAGCTCTCTCGAGCTCCTCTCCTAATCAGGCTTACTGGGCCTACCTGTCCTCCTCGCCTAGTGGGCCTACTGAGCCTTCGCGGGCCTGCATCCTGGCCCAACGAAAGGTTGTGTCGCTAGTCGTATGCAGGCCGCTTTGGCCCAGTAGGCGGGCTTTTTTTTCTTAATTTTTTTTGCTTTATTTTTTTTGCTTTATTTTTTTTGAGTTGTTTTTTGCTGTATTTAGAGTTTCTTTGTGAATATTTTTGCTTTAAGTACAAAAAATTACAAACTTTCTGTTAGTGCCGGTAGATTTCAAATTTGAATAGTTTAAATTTTGAATTATTTGAAATTTGTGTGAATCACTAGTTTGTGAATAACTTAACTTTGAAAAAAGTTTTTTCAGTGATTCTTTTTTTTATGTTTAATATTAGTGTATTTTATCATTATATTCAATTTAATAATGCTTAGGTTATTTAAAAAATGAAATGCCTTTGTAACAGTTCAGTTTTCGTCGGAAACCCTGATACTTCGAAAGAGATTGTCCATTTTGTACACGAAGTGCATCCAGTTTTTGCCGTAACCCTCTCTACTTTCTTGCACATGCTATTTGTATGAAATTATGATACCATGCCAACTTTCAACCTTTTTTGAGTTCATTTGAATTGCTTTTCAATTTCAGGGTCATTTAGCTAGAAAAAAAATCAGTAAATGCATGAAAAGAATTTATTTGCACATAAAATTTCTTCGCGTTTCATATGCCAAAACACATAACTACCCTAACTATTACAGACATTCCCTCCTGGGTGTGAAACACAGAAGAAAGTGATGATAGTGAAGCCGATCACATCCCAGATCTTTGGGTGTGAAACTTTTTCTTCGCGTGTGTCCCTTTGCGCCGTAACCATGGAAAATCTTCATCATTTAACGGGA
>NW_025276071.1:0-1292 GCF_018294505.1 Triticum aestivum
TCACCGTAGCACCCAACCGAGCACACTATCGTGCTCCACACTTCACTAGGAACACGCAGCACGCACCAACGCCTCACCAAACACCCTGCAACGCCGATTCCGGCCGCACCCGAACTCCGGCGGCCGCAGCCGAGCTCGCCGCCGTCGACTCCGGCCACCCCAGGCCCAGCCACGGCCACCGTTCGACGCGCGGGAGCAAGGGCTCTCCAACGAGCCCAAGCACGGCCTCGCCCGTGCCCTGTAGCGCGATCCCGCGTCGCGCCGCCGTCTCGGGCCTCGCCGGCGTCGTGTCGCCGGTGGGTTTGACCCACTTTGACCACGGCAGGAACCCCCTGAGTCCCTGACAGGTGGGCCCAGCCCTGTAGCTAATTAGGATTAGCGCTAACCACTGTTAGTTAACCCCCTGACACTGACCAGTGGGCCCCAGCGCCACTAATCCCTAATTAGGATTAATTTAAACCTGTTAAACCCCCCCTGTCACTGACGTGCGGCCCCCACACGTCAGGTTTGACCCCAGCCAGCCGCAGTTGACTACTGACGTCATGCTGACGTCATGCTGGCGCAATAATTATAATTTCTGGATTTAATTTAAATCAGGAAATTCCAGAATATTATTTAAACTTCAAAAATTCATAACTTTTATTCTGTAACTCCAAATTGGACAAATTATATATGAAAAATGATCAGAAAAATCCAATCTATCCATCTGTACTATTTTCATGCATGATCAAACAAGTTAAATTGATGTTTCAAGCAGAACAAGGAAAAGCACTTTAAGAGGCCATGTTTGAGTTTGAAATTTGAATCTTTGATTCAAATTTGTTCAAATCCTTCTGGTTTTAGTTGCATTAGCCCAACACACTCATATTGCCATGTTTCGTGCATGCATCATATTGTTGCACATTGTTTGGTGATGGTTGTGTATCGGTGTCCTTTGCGACAGGTTCTGCCTCCGAGGAGTACCGTGATTACCCTAACGAAGAACCGTATCCGTGCATCGAACCATCAGGCAAGCAACCAACCATTTGATCATATCGATACAATCCCATGTTCTCGCTCCTGCTCTCTTTTACTGCATTAAGACAACGCGTTTCAAACTGCTGTGTGCTACGGTAGTTGAACCCATTTCCTCTGCATGACCTGTCATTGCCACAGTAACTAGATGAAACCCACTAGCATGTGTAGGAGTTGATTGAGCCATATGTATGTGTTGTTCCTACCTTGCTATGCCTGCTATGCTTAGAGTCGTGTCAGGTCTGGTTCATCTAGGTGATGGGCTAGAGTGAAATGTT
>NW_025276072.1:0-1292 GCF_018294505.1 Triticum aestivum
GGAAGCTTAACCTTCACATTGTTCCTCAAGGTTTTCTTTCCACCCTGGTAGCAAAACCTACTCTTACGGATCAAATCATCGCTGCCCAAAAGCGAGATAAGGGAATATCTAAAATCAAAGAGAACATTGCTAGCGGAGGTGCTAGTTGTTTCTCCACAAATGATCATGGTGTTGTGTACTTTGAGAACCGTCTAGTGGTTCCCAAGAACCAGCATCTACGGCAGTTGATCCTTAAAGAAGCTCATGAATCTCCTCTCACTATTCATCCCGGTAGTACTAAGATGTATCAGGACCTACGCCAGAGGTTCTGGTGGACTAGGATGAAGAGAGAAATTGCTCAGTTTATTGCTAATTGCGACGTCTGTCGTCGTGTAAAAGCAGAGCACCAACGGCCTGCTGGCACCCTTCAACCCTTAGCTATTCCCGAATGGAAATGGGATAAAATTGGTATGGATTTCATTACCGGTTTTCCCAGGACCAAGAGAGGGAATAATGCTATTTTCGTCGTGGTCGATCGTCTCTCCAAAGTAGCCCATTTCTTACCTGTTCGTGAGAGTATAACCGCTAGTCAGCTGGCAGATTTGTACATCTCCTGAATAGTGTCTCTCCATGGTGTTCCTTTGGAAATTAACTCGGATCGAGGAAGTCTTTTCACCTCTCGATTTTGGGAAAGTTTCCAAAATGCTATGGGAACCCGTCTCTCCTTTAGCACCGCTTTCCACCCTCAGTCGAGTGGTCAAGTGGAACGCGTCAACCAAATTCTAGAAGACATGCTTCGAGCCTCTGTTATCTCATTCGGAATGGAATGGGAGAAGTGCCTTCCATTTGCCGAATTCGCTTACAATAACAGCTATCAATCTAGCTTGGGTAAAGCCCCTTTTGAAGTTCTCTATGGACGACGATGTCGAACACCCCTTAACTGGTCAGAGACCGGGGAAAGACAATTCTTTGGCCCGGATATGATTCAGGAAGCAGAAGAACAAGTTCGTATCGTTCGTGAAAAGTTGAAAACAGCCCAATCTCGTCAAAAGAGTCAATATGACTGAAAACATAAGGCTATGACTTTCGAGGTTGACGAGAAGGCTTATCTTCGGGTCACCCCTCTGAAGGGAACCCATCGTTTCGGTATCAAAGGCAAATTGGCTCCTCGTTACATTGGACCTTTTCGCATTCTTGCCAAACGAGGAGAAGTTGCCTACCAGTTGGAACTACCTCCGCACCTCTCCAGAGTTCACGATGTCTTCCACGTTTCTCAACTCAGGCGTTGCTTCTCGGATCCTATCCGTGGAGTG
>NW_025276073.1:0-1292 GCF_018294505.1 Triticum aestivum
GCGCTGCCGCCGGCACCTGGAGGGGGGAAACGGACGCGTGGGGTCTACACGGAGGGGATCTTGCTGTTGGTCTGCCCCGGATGTTGCTCCAAAGTGTTCCTATGGGCTGACCTAACACAACCGGGTGGGGAGGTCTATTGGTCAAAGCCCGTCCGTGCAAAGTCAAAGGGGTACATCCCGTGGTCAAACGCTACAGGGTTAGGCGGGACGGGGGCACTGGGGGTAGCAATGCCACCGGAGCGTCGCACCGGGCCCTCATACATGCTGGGTGGTGTGGTGGCATGTCCGAAGAGGCGGGACGCGTCTCCGGGGCGTGGCCCCATCACGGACGGCGATGACACGGTAGTAGACGTTCTGCGGTAACGATGCGGCGTCAATATTACTAAATACTCGGAGCGCGATCAAATCATGATTTTTTTTGCACGATGTGGGCACATGTGCTATAGGAACAATGGTATTTTTTCATAATTTATGGTGATGGAGAAGTATCCGAAAAATTCCCTCTACGCGGATTGCCCTTTGCGCGTCTACGGCTGTGGCCGGCGGCCTCCGGGGGCTAGCATGCCGCCAAATCTTGCGCCGGCGGCCTCTCACATGTCTGGAAGTGTTGTCGCGGTTGCAAACGCCCGGCACGCGTGTCCGGGGTGTTCCCCCCTCACGAACGGCGCTGCCGCCGGCACCTGGAGGAGGGAAACGGACGCGTGGGGCCTACACGTAGGGGATCTTGCTGTGGGACTTCCCCGGATGTTGCTCCAAAGTGTTCCTATGGGCTGACCTAACACAACCGGGTGGGGAGGTCCATTGGCCAAAGCCCGTCCGTGCAAAGTCAAAGGGGTAGATCCCGTGGTCATACGCTACAGGGTTAGGCGGGACGGGGGCACTGGGGGGGTAGCAATGCCACCGGAGCGTCGCACCGGGCCCTCATACATGCGGGGTGGTGTGGTGGCATGTCCGAAGAGGCGGGACGCGTCTCCGGGGCGTGGCCCCCCTCACGGACGGCGATGACACGGTAGTAGACGTTCTGTGGTAACGGTGCGGCGTCAATATTACTAAATACTCGGAGCGCGATAAAATTATGATTTTTTTGCACGACGTTGGCACATGTGCTATAGGAACGATGGTATTTTTTCATAATTTTTGGTGATGGAGAAGTATCCGAAAAATTCCCTCTACGCGGATTGCCCTTCGCGCGTCTACGGCTGTGGCGGGCGGCCTCCGGGGGCTAGCATGCCGCCAAATCTTGCGCCGGCGGCCTCCCACAAGTCTGGAAGTGTTTTCGCGGTTGCAAACGC
>NW_025276074.1:0-1292 GCF_018294505.1 Triticum aestivum
TTTAATTTATTTCTTTTGCTGCTGTTTTATTTTCCTTTGAGCATTTAAACATTTTATAAAAATGTGGTTTCATCACCATAATTACCTATGTATTATTTGGTTCACTCCGAACATTTAAATTTTAATATTTGAAAACTTTTATTGTTTGCTCGATTTTGAATTTGAAATTCGAACTAGGTTCCGAACTAACGCGAGTTTATCCACAGTAACCGAGGTGACGTGGCATCATTAGCGGGGATTACTGTAGCTTAATTACCCGGGCGTCACAATTCTCCTCCACTACAAGAAATCTCGTCCCGAGATTTAAGAGGGGAGTAAGGGGGGAAGGTCTGGTAACGAATATATCGGGTCTTCTCATCCTGGCTTGCTCTTCTCGAAGAGGTCAACCCAATATATTGATGCCTTCATACTTCTGCTTCAGGTCAAAATGATGAAGTCGTCATCCTTTCTTCGGGATCTTCAACGTACTTACGAATAGGTAAGGGGCAGCTCGGCTACGACAGAATGCTTATGAGGGAAACAATCTGGGGTTAACCCATGAATGAGCATAAGAGTACCTCTCGAATTGAACCAATAAAATATGTCGAGAGTAAGGTACGAAGGCTCAATAAGAGGTTCCAAGCGTATAGATAGTTGCTCGAAGTCTGAACCAGAGTGAGAAAGGGGTTCAGAGCAACGAGAGTAAGTATTGCGTCTGATACCAGAATAGAGCATTAGGAAGGTGACCCGTGAATTACATACGAAGTCAAGCGTGGGGAATAACTTTGGAAACCGGGGGTGTACAGGAGAGTCAGGTTTTGATCCTGTGGAACTGTGGGTTATGGGCCCACCATGTGGTTTAAAAGCAAGAAGGGTGATGACGTCTTGCACGATCATGTAAGTAAGGCATGTCAGAGGATAGCCCGTCAGTTATGTCGGCAACAACATCGGTACCAAGGGCGAGGGACGAAGAGAACCAATTCCTGCTCGTTGAATGAGGCGGACCAATAGGCAAAGTTCTCGTCCATCGATGACTACCGGAATGTCATCAACAATAGTAACAGGGTTACACCAGGCAAGATGGTACACCGAGGTGTTTACATAAGCAGGGATATTACTGCTTATATTATATAGATCACAAGAAGGTTTAAACAAACCAATGGAAAGGAAAAGTGATTATTATGTTTAAACAGAACAATGGAAAGGAAAATGTGTTTAAACACATCTTTCAGGGGTAAATCCTTCCCAAGGACAAGCAGAGCAAGATATCCATGACAGGATATAAAGTAGAAAACCATTTAGGTAAGGGGGAA
>NW_025276075.1:0-1292 GCF_018294505.1 Triticum aestivum
CAATCGCCCAGATGCTAAGGTAAGTAGCCCCGTATTTTGACACACCATCCGTATTTTCATCACAAAATTACCCTTAATAGAGTTGTCCTTTGAACAGGAGTGGATAGTGAAGGCAAAGCTTATCAGGTGTCCAGCCCCCCTGCCTGAGACCGCACCAAATCCCATGCTAACCAGGATGCTAGAGGTCACGCTTTTGGTGGAAGGCGAATGGGGGAACCAAGGAGCTACTGCCTCCGCGAAGGAGGCTGTTAGGAAGGGAAGAATCGAAAATTCCCCCGACCAGGGAAAGAAAAGGACTTCCTCTGAAGACCCGGAGGTGATGGCCTCAAAACGGGGGAAGAAATCTTCACCAGAGGGTTCGACACCGGAGAACGCCTCGGCCGAATTGCCCCCTAAAGGGGACCCGCTCTCTCCCGAGACGTAAGTGAAGGGAGGGGTTCCATAATAAATGACACTCATGTCTTATTTTTTGAGGAAAGTGACCGAAACATTACCTTGCAGTTCAGGTCTCAACCCTTCTCAACAGAGCTCATCTTCAGGGGATCTTCGTCCGGAGATGATAGAGAGCGAAACGCCTCCTCTTGTTGCACCGTCTGACGAGGCAGGCGACCCCGAGGTGTCGTCTCAGAGGGTTTTCCCAAGTCCGGACCCTGAAAAAGGTGGTCAGGCTAGTCCGGCACCCTCCGGTGCGCAGTCGGAGGGGCTGAAGGATCTGCTTGGTAGGGCATCCATGTCAGAAGAACACCGTATGTTGATGAATACGGTGATTGGAAGGGTTTCATCCGCGGAAAGCGGATTGTACGAGGCTGCCAAGAGTTTGCTAACAGGCTTTGAGGTACGCAAAAAGTTGTACCTTTTGGTAGAGCCGCATATTAAATGCTCCCTGTATAAATAGTAGCCCCTGAGACTCTATGTGTCGTCAAGAGTGACGGCGCACAGAGGATCATAACCCCAAGTATAATATGTCGCCTTTTCCATGAAGGTGGCGAGGCGTTCGGTGGCTAGCCGGACTGATGAATCTGCCGAGCTAAAGCGGCAACTTGACGTAGCAGATGCCGACATCGCGCTTGTAAATAAGCGGCTGGACGAGGCACAAGGTATGTTCCAAAGACACCTGGTAATAGGAGCTCGATGCTCGGGCCTTATATATATATGTGCTTAATGTAGATGGTGCTGCTGCCGTGGAGAACCTTCGGGCGGAACTTGCCCGAGCCAAGAAGCAAGTAAGGAGAAGCGATGCGGCTGCCGTTAAAGCGCCTGAAGAGCTAAAAGCCGAACAGGCTGCTCACTGC
>NW_025276076.1:0-1292 GCF_018294505.1 Triticum aestivum
GGTAGTACCGCGTTGTGCGGGCTGAGTGAGGGGATAACGGTTGGATTTTCTCCCCTCCTATAAAAGGGGGTCTTCTTCCCCATTGAGTCCAATCCTTTGAGCTCGTGTTCTTCCCCCATTGTTGACCTTCTTTGAGCTTGCTAACTCTCAATCCCTCCATGGATTCTTGCTAGTTTTTGAGGGAAAAGAGAGAGGAGATCTAGATCCACATTTCCACCAATCACTTTCTCCTCTATGTGAGGGGAGCCCCTTGGATCTAGTTCTTGGAGTTCTTGGTGTTCTCCTTCTTGTTCTTCCTCTCATTTTCCTCCCTAGCATTAGTTGCTTCGGTGGGATTTGAGAGAGAAGGACTTGGGCACTCCGTGTGCCCTTGCCATTGCATTTGGTGCATCGGTTTGAGTTCTCCACGTGATACGTGGAAGTTACAAGTTGAGAAGCTTATTACTCTTGGGTGCTTGGTGCCCTTGAGCTTGTTTATCTTGGGTGCTTGGGCCCCCTAGTCGGTTGGTGGTGTTCAGAGCTCAATCATTGTGGTGTAAAGCTCCGGGCAAGCGTCGGGGTCTCCAATTAGGTTGTGGAGATCGCCCCGAGCAATTTGACGGGTACCGGTGACCGCCCCCAAGGGTTGCCAAAGTGTACGGGTTCGGTGACCGCCCCCAAGGGTCGCCATTTGTACGGGTTCGGTGACCGCCCTCAAGGGTCCCTTAGTGGAATCACGGCATCTTGCATTGTGCGAGGGCGTGAGGAGATTACGGTGGCCCTAGTGGCTTCTTGGGGAGCATTGTGCCTCCACACCGCTCCAAACGGAGATTAGCATCCGCAAGGGTGTGAACTTCGGGATACATCATCATCTCCTCGTGCCTCGGTTATCTCTTACCCGAGCCCTTTACTTATGCACTTTACTTTGTGATAGCCATATTGTTATTTGTCATATATCTTGCTATCACTTTGTTGCTTACCTTGCTTAGCATAAGTTGTTGGTGCACATAGGTGAGCCTAGTTGTTGTAGGTTTTGTGCTTGACAAATTAACCGCTAGGTTTATTCCGCATTTGTTCGAGCCTCTACCGTAATTATTTTAAAACGCCTATTCACCCCCCCCCCTCTAGGCGACATCCACGATCTTTCAATTGGTATCAGAGCCTCGTCTCTCTTTGTTGGGCTTAACCGCCTAGAGAGTAAAGATGTCGACTAGAGGATTAGGATTCTCTGACACTCTTAGTTTCGATGGCACAAATTTTGATGTTTGGGTAATTCGCATGCTTAATCTCTTTAGGGTCATGGACCCAAATTT
>NW_025276077.1:0-1292 GCF_018294505.1 Triticum aestivum
GGGGGGTAGCAATGCCACCGGAGCGTCGTACCGGGCCCTCATACATGCGGGGTGGTGTTGTGGCATGTCCGAAGAGGCGGCACGCGTCTCCGGTGCGTGGCCCCCCTCACGAACGGCGCCGCCGCCGGCACCCGGAGGGGGGAAACGGACGCGTCGAGTCTACACTGAGTGGATGTAGCTGTGGGCCTGGCCCGGATGTTGCTCCAAAGTGTTCCTATGGGCCGACCTAACACAACCGGGTGGAGAGGTCCACTGGTCAAAGCCCGTCCGTGCAAAGTCAAAGGGCTAGATCCCGTGGTCAAACGCTACAGGGTTAGGCGGGACGCGGGCCCTGGGGGGGTAGCAATGCCACCGGAGCGTCGTACCGGGCCCTCATACATGCGGGGTGGTGTTGTGGCATGTGCGAAGAGGCGGCACGCGTCTCCGGGTTGTGGCCCCCCTCACGGACGGCAATGAAACGGTGGTAGACGTTCTGCGGTAACGATGCAGCGTGAATATTATTAAATACTTGGAGCGCGATAAAATCATGAGTTTTTTACACAACGTGGGCACATGTGCTATAGGACTGATGGTAATTTTTCATAATTTTTTGTGATGGAGAAGTATCTGAACACTTCCCTCTACGCGGATTGCTCTTCGCACGTCTACGACTATGGCCGGCGGCCTTCGGGGGGTAGCATACCGTAAAATCTTGCGTAGGCGGCCTCTCACAAGTATGGAAGTGTTGGGGCGGTTGCAAACGCCCAGCACGCGTCTCCGGTGCGTGCCCCCCCTCACGGACGGCACCGCCGCCGGCACCCGGAGGGGGGAAACGGACGCGTCGGGTCTACACGGAGTGGATGTAGCTGTGGGCCTAGCCCGGATGTTGCTCCCCGGTGTCCCTCTGGGCCGACCCGACACAACCGGGTGGAGAGGTCCACTGGTCAAAGCCCGTCCGTGCAAAGTCAAAGGGCTAGATCCCGTGGTCAAACGCTACACGGTTAGGCGGGACGGGGGCCCTGGGGGGTAGCAATGCCACCGGAGCGTCGTACCGGGCCCTCATACATGCGGGGTGGTGTTGTGGCATGTCCGAAGAGGCGGCACGCGTCTCCGGTGCGTGGCCCCCCTCACGAACGGCGCCGCCGCCGGCACCCGGAGGGGGGAAACGGACGCGTCGAGTCTACACGGAGTGGATGTAGCTGTGGGCCTGGCCCGGATGTTGCTCCAAAGTGTTCCTATGGGCCGACCTAACACAACCGGGTGGAGAGGTCCACTGGTCAAAGCCCGTCCGTGCAAAGTCAAAGGGCTAGATC
>NW_025276078.1:0-1292 GCF_018294505.1 Triticum aestivum
AAAAAAATCTTGCTTAGAAATGAGGCCGTTTACCCTACCTTTGGAGCTCTTTTTAGCACATTTTTCATGAATGTGAGTTTACCAAAGTTTCAAAAGAATTACAACATTCATATAGCATGTCAAATTTGAAGTTCTAACATAGGTCCAACATTATTCCAACATAGTTCTAACATAGGTCCAACATCATTCAGCAGAAATACAACATCACTCAATACCTAGTTCAATCTCGTTACCGGCAAGTCTCTTTACTCGTTCCGTGATGCATCATCCCGTAACTAACTCATTAGTCACATTGCTTGCAAGACTTATAGTGATGTGCATTACCGAGAGGGCCCAGAGATACCTCTCCGAAACACGGAGTGACAAATCCTAATCTCGATCTATGCCAACCCAACAAACACCATCGGAAACACCTTTAGAGCATCTTTATAATCACCCAGTGACGTTTTGACGTTTGATAGCACATTAAGGGCGTGCTCGGTAGCTCTCTAACTCCCAACTCCTCTAACTCCAGGTGAGGAGTTGACCCGAACGGTATAACTCCCGGAGTTCCTTGCAAGAAGCTGGCGATTTTGGTAGTACAAATTATGAGGAGTGGTGGAGCTGCGAAAACCGAGCTCCTCGGAACCTAAGAAGCGAGAGTTGCCTGAAATTACCCCCTCTGCCACCGCCAAGTGACCGTAGGACGTACCGGTTCGAGCACATGTTTCCTCGTCAGCTACCATTCCCCTGTCTCATAGCCCAAATAGTCTCATAGCCCACCCATTTTCCCAGCCGACTGGGCCACAATGAGCCTCAATGGGCTTTTTGCGTGGGATATTCCAACGAGCGAAGAAGCTGCGCCGCCGAACGATCTCCTAGCTCTGGGATTTTAACGAGGAGTTAGGAGTTGGCGGCGGGCGATGGAGTTGAGGATTTGCTGGCTGTGGAGGGCTACCGAACAGGCCCTAAGTGTTCCTCCGGTATTCAGGAGTTGCATAATCTCATAGTCTACAATGATATTCCTGATTTGGATAATCCTGTTAGAAGCTTTAGAGTTTTTACATCCAATGTAGTAACTTAATGTCTATTTTGTATACAATCTATCGGAACAACTTCCGGTTTGTAAATCTACATTTGCTTGCATAATTTAAGACTGGCATTGAACAAAAAAGATGCTGCTGCGCACATATAATTTCCACTTGGAGCATTGTAATTCTTTCCCTAATGGGTAACTGTTACATATGATCCATGTAGAGTTCATATGTTCCAAACGGAGCTTAGTAGTGGAGCGGGACATCACCCCATCTCTG
>NW_025276079.1:0-1292 GCF_018294505.1 Triticum aestivum
AACTTATTTGAACTCCAGACTTTTTGTGTGTTCAAAATGAACCATTCAAAGCCACATCATCAATTTTCAACCCTTTCTGACTTCATTTGTTATTTTCCATGTACTTACTAATTTTTTAAGCTAAATGACCCAGAAATTGAAAAGCACTTCAGATGAACTCTAAAGAGGTTGAAAATTGGCATGGTACCATCATTTCACCCACATAGCATGTGCTAAAAAGTTGAGAGGGTTACGGCAAAAACTGGATGCACTTCGTGTACAAAATGGACAATCTCTTTCGAAGTATAAAGGTTTCGCACGAAAACTCATCTGTTTACAAAGGGACATTTTTTGAACTTATTTGAACTCCAGACTTTTTGTGTGTTCAAAATGAACCATTCAAAGCCACATCATCAATTTTCAACCCTTTCTGACTTCATTTGTTTTTTTATGCATTTACTAAATTTTTTAGCCATATGACCCTAAAATTTAAAAGCACTTCAGATGAACTCTGAAGAGGTTGAAAATTGGAATGGCATCATCATTTCCCCCACATAGCATGTGCTAAAAAGTTAAGAGGGTTACGGAGAAAACTGGATGCACTTCGTGTGCAAAATGGATAATCTCTTTCGAAGTATTAGGGTTTCGGACGAAAACTCATCTGTTACAAAGGGATTTCATTTTTTGAACTTATTTGAACTCCAGAATTTTTGTGTGTTGAAAATGAACCATTCAAAGCCACATCATCAATGTTCAACCCATTCTGACTTCATCTGTTATTTTTCATGCATTTACTAATTTTTTTGAGCTAAATGACCCTGAAATTGAAAAGCACTTCAGGTGAACTCTGAAGAGGTTGAAAATTGGCATGGTATCATCATTTCACCCACATAGCATGTGCTAAAAAGTTGAGAGTGTTACGACAAAAACTGGGTGTACTTCGTGTACAAAACGGACAATCTGTTTCGAAGTATTAGGGTTTCAGACGAAAACTCATCTGTTTACAAAGGGATTTCTTTTTTTTTAACTTATTTGAACTCCAGATTTTTTGTGTGTTCAAAATGAACCATTCAAAGCCACATCATCAATTTTCAACCCTTTCTGACTTCATTTGTTATTTTCCATGTACTTACTAATTTTTTAAGCTAAATGACCCAGAAATTGAAAAGCACTTCAGATGAACTCTAAAGAGGTTGAAAATTGGCATGGTACCATCATTTCACCCACATAGCATGTGCTAAAAAGTTGAGAGGGTTACGGCAAAAACTGGATGCACTTCGTGTACAAAATGGACAATCTCTTTCGAAGTATAA
>NW_025276080.1:0-1292 GCF_018294505.1 Triticum aestivum
TGACAATGAGCGGTGCTAGGGGTGCCCTAACGCGACAGTAGGTGGTACCGGTGAAGGGGGGGAACATCCGGGAGGTATGCCCGATGTTTCGCGTTTTCGGACAGACGGATCGGAGGGGGAAAGTTGCTAGTTCGATAGGTTAGGGAGGTGCGGTGGATGAACGGACTGCGTAGTCGGATTCGTCTCGTCGTTCTGAGCAACTTTCATATAGAAAACATTTTCATCCGAGTTACGGTTTAAAAGATATGAATTTTCAAAGTTTATTTGAATTTCTGGAATTATTTAATTTAACAGAAAAAGGGATATGACGTCAGCATGACGTAGGAGTGACGTCAGCGGTCGACAGTCCGGGTTGACTGGTCAAACTGACAAGGGGGACCCACCTGTCATAGACAGTGGGTTAACAGAGGATTAAACTAATTAATCTTTAGTTAATTAGCTACTGGGCCCACCTGTCAGTGAGAGATTAATTAAACTAATTATTTTTATTTATAAAAAAAATTTCTTTTCTTTTCTTTTTTAATTTTTGCGGCGGGGCCCGCATGTCAGTGACTGGGCCTGCCCAGTCAGCAGTTGACTGGGTCAACCCAGTCAACTGGGCCCGTGGGGGCCACTGGCAGTGACCCAGGGGTGGCCCCAGGTGTGCCACGTCGGCGGCCGGCGCCGGAGTATCGCCGGCGACCAAACGCACGGCGGCGTGGCTCGGGAGGGGCGCGGGTTTCACGTACAGGGGGTCTCCGGGGGCGTGGCTGGGCGCGTTCGACGCGGCTCGACGTCGCGCGTCCAATGGCGGTGGTCGGAGGGGCTGGAACGGCCGGGGGCGACCGCTACAAGCTCGCCGGCGGCGAGGTGCTACGGGTGCCTGACGGAAGCTACGCTAGAGCGCGCGAACGGCCGAACTAGCTAGCTAGGTGGGTGCGGCACGGTGCGGTCGGGCTAGCGGGCCAACGCCCGTGACCATTTGGTCACCGGAGACACGCCGGCGGCGAGCTCCGCGGCGTGGCGTTCGGGCGCGCGCGGGGAAGCAGCTACGGAGCGCGAGCGAGCTAGCGGAGAGGGGGAGGAGGTAGAGGAGCTCACCGCGCGGCGCAAGAAAGGCCCGTGGGTGCTTAGGAGCAGCAGGTCGTCACCGGGGAAGAAAGGGGGTCGCCGGCGTCCGAGGTTGAAGGCGAGCTCGGGGAGGCGGTTGCAGTGGCTCCGAGCCTCGAAGGAGAGGCGGAGGGGGTGTAGTCGAGGGCGGCGACGTCGTACGACACGGCGGGGTGGCGAGTGGGGCACGGTGGCCGCGTGAA
>NW_025276081.1:0-1292 GCF_018294505.1 Triticum aestivum
AGCGGCGGCCTTTGGTCCCGGTTGGTGGCACCAACCGGGACTAAAGGGGGTCATTAGTCCCAGGTCGTGGCACCAACCGGGACTAATCCCCCCTTTAGTCCCGGTTGGTGCCACCAACCGGGACCAAAGGCCTTCTGCTGCCCCGCGCCGAAAAGTTTTGTCCAACCTCGCTAGTTGAGAGAGCTCGAGAGTGGTTTATAAGCGCTGCTGCGCCCACCCTCTCGAGCTCCTCTCAACTGTAGGCTTTCGGGCCTGACCGTGCAATCTGTGCCTGTGGGCCTACTGGGCCTCCCGCGGGCCTGAATCCTGGCCCATGGTAGGGTTTCTAGTCGTATTCAGGCCGTGGGGGCCCAGTAGGTGGCACTTTTTTTTGTTTTTTTGTTTTCTTTGTTGCTTAATTTATTTTATTTTGTTTCTACTTACAATAAAATACTTATTGTTGCTATTTTTATTTTTATTCCAGTTTTTTGGTTTTGCTTTCTGCATTATTTATTTTTTGTTGTTTTTTGCTTTATTTCTTAATTCTTTTTGCTTTTAGTTTTAGAAAAATTATAAACTTTCTGTTAGTGCCATTAGTTTTCAAATTTGAAAAAAAAATTGCTTTATTTATTTATTTTATTTTGTTTCTACTTACAACAAAATATTTATTGTTGCTATTTTTATTTTTTTCAAGTTTTTTTGTTTTGTTTTCTGCATTATTTATTTTCTTTTGGTTGTTTGCTTTATTTTTTAATTCTTTTTGCTTTTAGGTCAGCAAAATTATAAACTTTCTGTTTGTCCCATTAGTTTTCTTTGAAATTTGTGTGAATCACAAGTTTGTGAGCTCAACAAGGCGTGTAGAGGGACGGGCTTATAAACCGGTGTGAGCGCCCTTCGGTTGGCGAGGTTTTCAAATTCATAGTTTTCAAATGAACTCTGAAAAAGTTGGCATAGCATGTGCATGTACAAAACGGACAATGGTATCATACTCGTCTGTTACAAAGTTGGCATGGTATCATCATAATAGTTGCGGGAGAAAGTCTTCACTTTTTCTTCGCTTGTGTCGTTTGCTTATTGCGCCGTAACCATGGATAATCTTCATCGTTTATCAGGATGCTTGGGTCAGCCTTGACTTTGAAGGGGGGAATTTCATGAAACTTTTCATACTCTTCAGACATGTCTGTCTTGCCCTCCACTCCCAGGATGTCCCTTTTTCCTGAAAGAACTATGTGGCGCTTTGGCTCATTGTATGATGTATTCGCTTCCTTATCTTTTCTTTTCCTCGGTCTGGTAGACATGTCCTTCACATAGAT
>NW_025276082.1:0-1292 GCF_018294505.1 Triticum aestivum
ACACACACACACACGGTGTAATAGCCCACGGACATGCCCGTGCACTCCACACGCACACACACACTCGAGCCGCCGTGGACCCAACGCGTCCAACTCGTCTGGCGCGCGCCCATACACCCGCCCGACGCGCTCGATGCATCGCCGCGGCTTATTGCCCAACAATATATAGGAGTACATGTGAGGGAGAGAGACTTGGAGTAGAGGGCAAGTCATACATGTTTAAACTTATTTTATCTCTAACTCCTGTCTATCTCTTAAACACTATTATACTTCTAACATTCCCCTTCAGTCGTAAATGAAGCGGACGGTTGTGACCGAATTTGAAGTCTTGTGCTTCTGTCGTTCTCTTCGTTGTGCCATCATCAACTGTGTCTCTGATGGGTCGACACCTAAGGCGGTGATTGCGTCCCCTTCCGGTGCCTTCCCGCCTTCTCCTGTATTCCCTCCCACAGTCACAACGGGAATGGTGTGGATGCGTGATGACACGGACGTTGATGACTGGAGTTCTTGCCAGTGAGTAGCCGTAGACGTAGCCATTAATGTTGATGCCAAGGTAGCCGATCATGGTGATGTAGCCGTGGTAGAGGTAGTCGTGGTCGATTGTGTAGTCGTCATGGATGATGAAGCCGCACAAAGCCGGAAGCGCAAAAAAAAATTGTGTGATGTGTATGACGGAGCTGCAATCGTGTAGCCGACGTTTTGCACCTGGAGAGGTACCGTCGGGGGCGACGTGTTGCACCTTGAGAGGTACCGTTGCAGGCGTGTTGCGGATGTCAGAAGACGTGGTTGTAGGTGACACCATCAGTTTTGTCAAGACTGGAGGAAGCCCACCGAGCACATAACGGTTTTTGCCAAGACCCTGTGCGCGGTTGTAGTGGCTTTCACAAAAGTGATGCCGTGTGTGTCGATGCAGCCTTAGCCGTCGGACGCGGTCAATGCCATCATCGGTGTCGTGCATGTCTAGCAGTAGTACAGTCAGAGGACACGTGTCCATCCTTGTGGACGAGGTTGTAGAGGCGGCTGCGGTGTGTTGATGAGGTTGTTGATGAGGTTGTAGAGGACGCATCACTTGAAAGCGTTCCTTTGCTTCAACGAAGTGTCGATGCCGTGTCGTGCCAAAGTATGTTTGGCTTGTAGCCTGGCATAGTCGTACAGCTTGATGAAGAGGCATCGGGTCGATGCAGGTGCGTGTGTGCTCGGTGTAGCCGTTTGATGTCGACGCAGAAATTGGTGGCTTGATGCAGATCGCTCGGTGTAGATGATCGATGCAGTGGGTCTCGTCGGCCCGAACA
>NW_025276083.1:0-1292 GCF_018294505.1 Triticum aestivum
GTCCCGCCTAACCCTGTAGCGTTTGACCACAGGATCTACCACTTTGACTTTTCACGGACGGGCTTTGACCAGTGGACCTCCCCACCTAGTTGTGTTAGGTCAGCCCATAGGAACACTTTGGAGCAACATCCGGGGCAGACCCACAGCAAGATCCCCTCCGTGTAGACCCCACGCGTCCGTTTCCCCCCTCCAGGTGCCGGCGGCAGCGCCGTCCATGAGGGGGGCACACCCCGGACACGCGTGCCGGGCATTTGTAACCCCGACAACACTTCCAGACTTGTGAGAGGCCGCCGGCGCAAGGTTTGGCGGCATGCTAGCCCCCGGAGGCCGCCGGCCACAGCCGTAGACGCGCGAAGGGCAATCCGCGTAGAGGGAATTTTTCGGATACTTCTCCATCACCAAATATTATGAAAAAATACCATCGTTCCTATAGCACATGTGCCCATGTCGTGCAAAAAAATCATGATTTTAGCGCGCTCCGAGTATTTAGTAATATTGACGCCGCATCGTTATCGCAGAACGTCTACTACCGTGTCATCGCCGTCCGTGAGGGGAGCCACGCCCTGGAGACGCGTCCCGCCTCTTCGGACATGCCACCACACCACCCCGCATGTATGACGGCCCGGTGCGACGCTCCGGTGGCATTGCTACCCCCAGTGCCCCCGTCCCGCCTAACCCTGTAGCGTTTGACCACGGGATCTACCCCTTTGACTTTGCACGGACGGGCTTTGACCAATGGACCTCCCCACCCGGTTGTGTTAGGTCAGCCCATAGGAACACTTTGGAGCAACATCCGGGGCAGACCCACAGCAAGATCCCCTCCGTGTAGACCCCACGCGTCCGTTTCCCCCCTCCAGGTGCCGGTGGCAGCGCCGTCCGTGAGGGGGGCACACCCCGGACACGCGTGCTGGGCGTTTCCAACCGCGACAACACTTCCAGACTTGTGAGAGGCCGCCAGCGCAAGATTTGGCGGCATGCTAGCCCCCGGAGGCCGCCGGCCACAGCCGTAGACGCGCGAAGGGCAATCCGTGTAGAGGGAATTTTTCGGATACTTCTCCATCACCAAAAATTATGAAAAAATACCATCGTTCCTATAGCACATGTGCCGACGTCCTGCAAAAAAAAATCATGATTTTATCGCGCTCCGAGTATTTAGTAATATTGACGCCGCATCGTTACCGCAGAACGTCTACTACCGTGTCATCGCCGTCCGTGAGGGGGGCCACGCCCCGGAGACGCGTCCCGCCTCTTCGGACATGCCACCACACCACCTCGCATGTATGAGGGCCCGG
>NW_025276084.1:0-1292 GCF_018294505.1 Triticum aestivum
GGGGAGCTATGATCCTATTTTGTGCACTTTGTATCCAAATACAAATATTCTTATGTGTGCACAAATCATGGGGAGCTTCTCTAGCTTATTTAGAACACTCCTTTGCTCATATCATAATATCCTTCATTCATGTGGCTCATAGGATCTTTGGTCTAGTTGGTTCAATTGATATCATTTGATTGCTTGCTTCAATTGGTATCTTTTGATTGCTCGATTGCTTGTTTCTCTCTTTGTTATGTCTTTGTGGCATATCCTCTTTTGCAATCTTTAGGCCTCAATATAGTTTGTCTTCCTCCAAGTATTTACCATTGGATATGTGTATTGCATTCCACTCTATTTTTGAGAGATACACAATTTATGGAGGAACACTCTTTATATTGGCCTTCTAAGCTTTTCACCCATTTTGGCAATCGATGTCAATGGGGGAGGAGTTTCAGAGAGTTTTGTGGAGAATTCTTCTGAGTTTTCTCCTTGCTTTGGTTTTGGTTCCTAAGCATTTGCATCCCATTCTCATGCATCATTGGTTATTGCATTGCATGGTGATGCATAACTCCTTGTATAAACTCTCTTGAAAGTGATTGTCATCAATTACCAAAATGGGGGAGATTGAAAGAACATGCGGTGCCCCCATGTTTGGTTTTGGTAATTGATGGCAATCTCTATGGACTAATGGTTGCCTTGAGTTATATCTGAAGGTTTTGTCCATAGGATTTTCTTGAAGTCCATGTGTTGGTTTCAAGGAGTTTATGAGTTGACCAAGGTGTTATTAAGGAATTATCCAAAGATTGGTCTGTGAGTGTTGAGCTTATTGCAAGCATGTCTTGAAGAATAAGATTGTGTGATCATTCATGTCCACCTTCAAGACATCATCCAAATGAAGAGAGTTGGAAAGATTCAACACACAAAGCGCACAAGATGTACCGAGGGATCAAGTGATCCCATGGTGTGGTAAGCATTGTCCATTACGCTTTGTGTGCTAACCCATGGTCTTCGTGAGAGTTCTTTGTGGGGTTAGGTTAGGTGTGCAAGTTCAAGTGATGTATCACGAAGAGATCAAGTGCTTGAAGCTTGCCGTCCATTGTGGTGACAATGGACTTGTGAAGATGAGCGGAAGAGTGGCTCATCCATAGTGGAGTATGGGGGAGCAATCAACTAGTCTTCATCGAGCCAACGCAATCAAGAAAGGTGGTCCATCTTGAGGAGGAGTAGATCGTCATCATCTAGCTCAAGTGGATTTTGTGCAAGGCAAAGGTTTGCCCTTGATAGGTTTTCTATTTTACCGGTCTCATGGT
>NW_025276085.1:0-1292 GCF_018294505.1 Triticum aestivum
ATCAGAGCCGGACTGCCTGTAGGTTCTCCAAGCCAAACTGGTCGATGTTGAGTCTAGAAATTCTTTAGTTATATGTAGGGGAATTGTTTGTGGGTTGGAACGTAAGGCTCTTTTACTCCTTTATCTTATGACATTCTGATCTGAGTCAGTCCATTCTTCCACCGGGGGTTAAGGAATTAGGATCTGTTCTCTCTATCAGGATCACGAGTTGCTAATCAGTAGTACCTTATAAGTTTATGGATTCAAGCCTAGTTCAGTTTTACTACCACATGATGTTGTTAGAATGGATTCAGAACTTTGATATGATGATGTTGAGTGTGTACGAAATCCTTTGTCAAATGTCTCAAAATCCTTTTTGAGCATTTACAGCTGTTATGCTGCCGAAATTTTGCTAGAAATTCTAATGCCTTTGCATTATGATTGTGCTTTCAGATGGCCACTCGCGACCTCAATCAAGTGGTTCGCCTGACTCGATGCCTAGATGTACCCGGCCATACTGCCAAGTTGGTTAGGGTAATGACTGAGGCTGGATACCGTTGGTATCCTGAGTACACGGTCGAAGAGCAATTCCGAGATTTTAATCAAAGCCAGTATCTCTGCACTGTCAGGATATTTCCATCTTATCCTAGATCCACCGAGCCTCTTCACTGCTCCTATGGACTCGGGGTTACTATTGAGATGGCTGTGCAGGACGCCGCCTACTCTATGATGACCATTATGCGAGTCAGATCTGGTTTATTTTGGGACTCTGATTTCCGGTATATGCCAGGATCACTTCCGGGAGCACAAGGGTATCTCCAGGCTATTTATGCTGACCCCACTCAGGAGGATTCACCGACTCGCACCACTGCTGAGATGCTCGAGGATAAGGACCGTGAAAATCGGGCCTTGAGGTTAGAGCTCTTCAATACCCGTGCTGACCACTGGGCCACTTTGACCCGGTTCGCACCGGCGGTGCAAGCTGGATATTCAGATATGCGCGATCTCTATCCTGTGAGATCTGCTCTGCCAGACGTGATGGGTTGGCGTGATGTAGGAGGCATCACCCCACCTCGCGGTCCCCGCAGGCCACCGTCTGTTGGTCCAAGGCCTCATCCTAGCCCCTATGGTCCACAAGCTCCGCGAGACCATCTGTTTCCGGATGATCATGTTGAGCTTCCAGGCTATGGAGGTGACTTCTACGAGGACTACTACGGATCGGTCTGAGTTAGTGGTAGTATCACTAGTTCGCACTAGCTGTGTCTTCTATCGTTCCGCGTGACTCGTGGGATATGACCTAGTTTGTACTCTTT
>NW_025276086.1:0-1292 GCF_018294505.1 Triticum aestivum
TAGTAACTCCTGGGTATTTGATACCGGTGCCGTTGCTCATATTTGTAACTCACAGCAGGAGCTGCGGAATAAACGGAGACTGGCGAAGGACGAGGTGACGATGCGCATCGGGAATGGTTCCAGAGTCGATGTGATCGCCGTCGGCACGCTGCCTCTACATTTACCTACGGGATTAGTTTTGAACCTTAATAATTGTTATTTAGTGCCAAGTTTGAGCATGAACATTGTATCTGGATCTCGTTTAATACGAGATGGCTACTCATTTAAGTCTGAGAATAATGGTTGTTCGATTTATATGAGAGATATGTTTTATGGTCATGCTCCGATGGTCAATGGTTTATTCTTAATGAATCTCGAGCGTAATATTACACATGTTCATAGTATAGATGCCAAAAGATTTAAAGTTGATAACGATAGTCCCACATACTTGTGGCACTGCCGCCTTGGTCACATTGGTGTCAAGCGCATGAAGAAGCTCCATGCTGATGGACTTTTGGAGTCTCTTGATTATGAATCATTTGACACATGCAAACCATGCCTCTTGGGCAAAATGACCAAGACTCCGTTCTCCGGAACAATGGAGCGAGCAACCAACTTGTTGGAAATCATACATACCGATGTGTGCGGTCCAATGAGCGTTGAGGCTCGCGGAGGATATCGTTATGTTCTCACTCTCACTGATGACTTGAGTAGATATGGGTATGTCTACTTAATGAAACACAAGTCTAAGACCTTTGAAAAGTTCAAGGAATTTCAGAATGAGGTAGAGAATCAACGTGACCGAAAGATAAAATTCTTACGATCAGATCGTGGAGGAGAATACTTAAGTCATGAATTTGGTACACACTTAAGGAAATGTGGAATCGTTTCACAACTCACGCCGCCTGGAACACCTCAGCGAAACGGTGTGTCCGAACGTTGTAATCGCACTCTATTGGATATGGTGCGGTCTATGATGTCTCTTACCGATTTACCGCTATCATTTTGGGGATACGCTCTAGAGACAGCTACATTCACTTTAAATAGGGCACCGTCTAAATCCGTTGAGACGACACCGTATGAATTATGGTTTGGAAAGAAACCTAAGCTGTCGTTTCTAAAAGTTTGGGGATGCGATGCTTATGTCAAGAAACTTCAACCTGAAAAGCTCGAACCCAAGTCGGAAAAATGCGTATTCATAGGATACCCTAAGGAAACTGTCGGGTATACCTTCTACTTAAGATCCGAAGGCAAGATCTTTGTTGCCAAGAACGGATGCTTTCTGGAAAAAGAGTTTCTCTCGAAAGAAGTAA
>NW_025276087.1:0-1292 GCF_018294505.1 Triticum aestivum
GTAACTAGATGAAATCCACTAGCATGTGTAGGAGTTGATTGAGCCCTATGTATGTGTTGTTCCTACCTTGCTATGCCTGCTATGCTTAGAGTCGTGTCAGGTCTGGTTCATCTGGGTGATGGGCTAGAGTGAAATGATTATGTCGGTAATGAGAGTGGTGTGGTGAACACGATTTGGTAAAGGTATCGATGAGAGGCCATGTAGGAGTACATGGTGGGTTGTTTCATTGAAGCCGACCTTAAGCACTGAGATCTGTATGTGTGATTTAAGATTCAGCTACTACCATGCATTGGGCCCGAAACCAATGGACCCTCTCGACTTCTTATTCACCCTAGTTCTCCGTCCAGGAGTTGCAAGTAGTTTCTGGTGTTTGTAGCCTACTGGAGGCCGTGGACAGCGCTGACCGTAGGGGTGGGTTGTGATGCGGTAGGTACGTGGCCGGGTGTACCGAATACCCGTTAGGTATCTCGGGAACCCTGTTCACATCGTTCGGGGCCATATGGGAAACCTCGGCCGGACTCCCTGCGGATGGAACCTGAATAGGCGATAAACCTGGACTGAAGGCTTAGGTGATTAGGTAGGTCGTGGCCGACACCCACGTTGGGCTTCCGCTTGAAGGTTGCCGAGTACATGTCGTGTAAACGACGGTAAGTGGTGAGAGCGTGTATGAAGAAGTACTCCCTGCAGGGTTAACATGATCTATTCGAATAGCCGCGTCCGCGGTAAAGGACTACTTGGTTGCCTATACAGTTCATAGACAAGTAAATGGAAACTGATAAAAGCCTCAAGATAAGTGTGAGTGCCGAGGATGGCTCTTCCGTAGGAAGACGGAGGTGGATCCTCGGTAGTGTATTGAAGTGGTGAATAGTGGACTCGTGTGCGCAAAACTATTTCCAGTTGAAGTATCGTAGGATAGCCTAGCCAAGAGTCAAAGCTGGCTTGCTGCAATAACTCCACCAACCCTTCTTGATACTATGCATGTATGTAGGATCTGATGTAAGTCTTGCTGAGTACCTTTGTACTCATGTTGCTATAATCTATATTTTTACAGAAGACGCTGCAACCCCTTCTGATGGGTTCTATGTAGACGTTGACATCAACGAGTAGGCTAAAGACCCAGGTGGTGACCCTGAGCTTGTGAAGGACCACGTAGTATAGTTAGGCTTCCAAGCCTCTTTTATTTTACTAGTTGTCTGTACCCAGACAATGTACTTCCGCTGTTGGCTTGTATGATTGTATGACTTGTATGTTGGGTCGTGAGACCCGTACCTTTGTGTGTATGTTATGTATGG
>NW_025276088.1:0-1292 GCF_018294505.1 Triticum aestivum
AAAAAAAGGAAAATTAAAAAGAAAATGTTTTATAAATAAAAATAATTATTTTAACTAATCACTCACTGACATATGGGGCCCACCCCTCTAATTATACTGTTAGATTAGTTTAAATAGATATTAGACTAACAGAGGCTGACATGTGGGTCCCACTGGACCCACCTGTCTGGTTTGACTGGTCAGCCGACCAGTTGACCTGCTGACGTCAGCATTACCTCATGCTGACGTCATAATTCATTTTTCTGAATATAAATAATTCCAGAAATTCAAATAAACTTTGAAAATTCATATCTTTTAAACCGTAACTCGGATGAAATTGTTTTCTATATGAAAGTTGCTCAGAACGACGAGACGAATCCGAATACGCAGTCCGTTCCTCCACCACACCTCCCTAACCTATCGAACTAGCAACTTTCCCCCTCCGGTCCGTCTGTCCGAAAACGCGAAACATCGGGAATACCTCCCGGATGTTTCCCCCCTTCACCGGTACCACCTACTGTCGCGTTAGGACACCCCTAGCACCGCTCATTGTCTTGTCACGCATCGTCTTGCTTATGTTTGCATTGTATTTACTGTTTCTTCCCCCTCTTCTCTCCGGTAGACTACGAGACCGACACTGCTGCTGCCCAGTTCGACTACGGAGTCGACGACCCCTCCTACTTGCCAGAGCAACCAGGCAAGCCCCCCCTTTGATCACCAGATATCGCCTACTCTAATCTCTACTGCTTGCATTAGAGTAGTGTAGCATGTTACTGCTTTTCGATATCCTATTCTGATGCATAGCCTATCCTTGCTACTATTGTTACTACCTTTACCTGCAATCCTACATGCTTAGTATAGGATGCTAGATTTCCATCAGTGGCCCTACATTCTTGTCCGTCTGCTGTGCTATACTATCGGGCCGTGATCACCTGGGCGGTGATCACGGGCATATACTTATATACTATATACATGTCACATGTGATGACTAAAGTCGGGTCGGCTCGTAGGAGTACCCGCAAGTGGATCTTTGTGGCGGAGCGACAGGGCAGGTTGAGACCGCCTAGGTAAGAGGTGGGCCTGGCCCTGGTCGGCGTTCGCGGATACTTAACACGCTTAACGAGATCTTGGTATTTGATCTGAGTCTGGCCATTTGGTCTATACGCACTAACCATCTACGTGGGAGTAGTTATGGGTATTCCGACGTCGTGGTATCAGCCGAAGCTCTTTTGACGTCAGCGACTGAGTGGCGCGCGCCGTGTTGGACCGCTTTGACGTAACCGCCGTGATCGTGTGGGTTGCTAGGTCTGCTC
>NW_025276089.1:0-1292 GCF_018294505.1 Triticum aestivum
GATTTCCAATAAGTCGGTTGCTCGCTCCATTGTTCCTGAGAACGGAGTCTTGGTCATTTTACCCATAAGGCATGGTTCGCACGTGTCAAATGATTCATAATCAAGAGACTCTAAAAGTCCATCAGCATGGAGCTTCTTCATGCGTTTGACACCTATGTGACCAAGGCGGCAGTGCCACAAGTATGTGGAACTATCATTATCAACCTTACTTCTTTTGGTACTCACATTATGAATATGTGTAGCATCACGTTCGAGATTCATAAGGAATAAACCATTCACCATAGGAGCATGACCATAAAACATATCTCTCATAAAAATGGAACAACCATTATTCTCAGATTTAAAAGAGTAGCCATCTCGAATTAAACGAGATCCCGATACAATGTTCATGCTCAAAGCTGGCACTAAATAACAATTATTAAGGTTTAAAACTAATCCCGAAGGGAGATGCAGAGGTAGCGTGCCGACGGCGATCACATTGACCTTGGAACCATTCCCGACGCGCATCGTCACCTCGTCCTTTGCCAGTTTCCGTTTATTCCGCAGCCCCTGCTTTGAGTTACAAATGTGAGCAACTGCACCGGTATCAAATACCTAGGAGCTACTACGGGCACTAGTAAGGTACACATCAATTACATGTATATCACATATACCTTTTGTTTTGCCGGCCTTCTTATCCGCTAAGTACTTGGGGCAGTTCCGCTTCCAGTGACCGCTTCCCTTGCAATAAAAACACTCAGTCTCGGGCTTGGGTCCATTCTTTGGCTTCTTCCCGGCAGCTTGCTTGCCGGGCGCAGCAACCTCCTTGCCGTCCTTCTTGAAGTTCTTTTTACCCTTGCCTTTCTTGAACTTAGTGGTTTTATTGACCATCAACACTTGATGTTCCTTCCTGACTTCTACCTCTGCTGATTTCAGCATAGCAAATACTTCAGGAATGGTCTTTTCCACCCCCTGCATATTGAAGTTCATCACAAAGCTCTTGTAGCTTGGTGGAAGCGACTGGAGGATTCTGTCAATGACCGCATCATCCGGGAGATTAACTCCCAGCTGAGTCAAGCGGTTATGCAACCCAGACATAGTGAGTATGTGCTCACTGACAGAACTGTTTTCCTCCATCTTACAGCTGAAGAATTTGTCGGAGACTTCATATCTCTCGACCCGGGCATGAGCTTGGAAAACCATTTTCAGCTCTTCGAACATCTCATATGCTCCATGTCTCTCAAAACGCTTTTGGAGCCCCGGCTCTAGGCTGTAAAGCATGCCGCACTGAACGAGGGAGTAGTCATCGAAAC
>NW_025276090.1:0-1292 GCF_018294505.1 Triticum aestivum
GAGAGAAGGGTTGGAACGGTGGGGAGTGGGGGGCGTGGGGGCTGCGTGGGTGAGGGGGTGAGAGGGCTACATGGGTGAGAGGGTGAGGGGATGAGGTCCGTCGTTGGATCCGGGAGCATCCGACGGTGTCTGATGTATGATCTAGTCCACAAGTGAAGGAGATAGTCCACAAGTGCGAGGGATGTCAATTTTACTCCAATATGTCACACAAGCCCGCGTCAGCTTTGAAGACTATACCACTCGTCTGGCCCTTTGCAGTATGGGGTTTGGATATGGTCGGTCCTTTGAGAACAGGCAGAAGTGGTTTTACCCATGTGCTGGTAGCAGTCGACAAGTTCACCAAGTGGATCGAAGCTAAACCCATCAAGAACCTCGATGCCGGTACTGCTGTCAGCTTCATCAGAGAATTGATATTCAGATATGGAGTCCCGCACAGCATCATCACTGACAACGGGTCAAACTTCGACTCCGAAGAGTTTAGAGCTTTCTGTACGTCTCAAGGCACACGAATCGACTATGCTTCAGTCGCTCATCCACAGTCGAATGGACAAGTAGAACGAGCCAACGGTTTGATTCTCAAAGGGTTGAAACCCCGTTTGATGCATGATCTTAAGCATGCGGCTGGTGCATGGGTCGACGAACTTCCCTCGGTGCTTTGGGGGTTAAGGACCACGCCCAACCGGTCGACTGGAAGAACTCCATTCTTCTTGGTCTACGGAGCTGAAGCAGTCTTGCCGAGTGACCTTCTCCACAATGCTCCCTGGGTCGGGCTCTACACTGAAGCTGAAGCAGAACAAGCACAACAGTATGCAGTCGACCTTTTAGAGGAAGAAAGGGAGATGGCTCTGATCAAATCGACCATTTACCAACAAGACTTGCGTCGCTTCCACGCCAAAAACGTGAAGAGTCGAGCCTTCCAGGAAGGAGATTTAGTTCTCCGAGTGGATCAGCAGAAACCACACAAGCTTGCTCCTTCTTGGGAAGGTCCCTTCATCGTCACCAAGGTTCTCCACAATGGAGCATACCATATTTACAATGTCGAGCATCAGATCGACGAGCCCCGAGCTTGGAACGCGGAGCTTCTCCACCCCTTTTACACCTAAGTATTCACTCGGATGAGTTGTAATAAAAATACTTCTGTAGTTTATGTATCAAAGACAAGAGCTTTATAATTTTCCCAGTAATCGTTATTTCTTTTGTCCACTCAAAACAATCCCCCAATGGGTGGCTTGGCTGCGAATACGATTCGCCCAAGTCTGTAAAAAAAATCCTAACTGAGTGGTGAGCCAGTC
>NW_025276091.1:0-1292 GCF_018294505.1 Triticum aestivum
TATCCTATTCCAACTACTTGGGCTGCTTTGAAAACTGCTATGCGTACGCGTTGGGTTCCACCATATTATCAACGTGAATTGCTTCAAAAATTGCAGCGTTTAAGACAAGGAAAAAATTCTGTAGAAGAATATTATCAGGAATTACAAACTGGCATGATTAGATGTGGTATTGTTGAGGAGAATGAAGCTATGCTTGCACGTTTTTTGGGTGGATTAAATAGAGAGATTCAGACCATTCTAGACTATAAGGAGTATACTAATATCACTCGTTTATTCCATCTTGCTTGTAAAGCTGAACGTGAAGTGCAGGATCGACAAGCATTGGGGCGAACTAACTTTTCTGCAGGCCGACCTTCATCATGGACACCACGTGCATCTTCTACTTCAACTGCACCAGCACCTCCATCTGGTGCCACCTCCAGCCGTGATACAAGAAAACAGGCACAACCACCATTATCTGCCAAGAGCGCACCTGCTGGGCCTGCACAGCGTTCTTCTTCTTCCATGGCATCAACAGGGCACACAAGTGATATTATTTGTCGTCGTTGTAAGGGAGGAGGTCATTATGCGAGAGAATGCAAATCTCCGCGTGTGATGATTGCTACCGCGGATGGTGGATATGAGTCTGCTAGTGACTATGATGAGGAGACTTTGGCTCTTATTACACGTGAAGAACATGGTGGAGATGATTCTGATCATGAGACGCAATACATGGCTCCTGAAGACGCTGACAGGTATGAATGTTTAGTTGCTCAACGTGTTTTGAGTGTGCAGGTCACACAAGCTAAGCAAAATCAGAGGCACAATTTGTTCCATACCAAGGGAGTTGTGAAGGAACGTTCTGTGCGCGTCATAATAGACGGAGGGAGCTGCAACAACTTGGCTAGCATGGAGATGGTGGAGAAGCTTTCTCTCACCACAAGACCACATCCACATCCTTACTACATCCAATGGTTCAACAACAGTGGCAAGGTTAAGGTAACACGTACTGTTCGTGTGCATTTTAGTATCTCTACATATGCTGATTATGTTGATTGTGATGTGGTACCTATGCAAGCATGTTCCTTATTACTTGGTAGACCATGGCAATTTGATAAAAATTCTGTACACCATGGTAGAAACAATCACTATACTCTTGTTCATAAGGATAAAAATATTACTTTGCTTCCTATGACTCCTGATTCCATTTTGAAAGATGATATTAATAGAGCTAATAAAGCAAAACAGGAGACGAATAAGAGTGAAAATCAGATTGTGGCAAAAGAATTTGAGCAGCAAATGAAGCCTAATAA
>NW_025276092.1:0-1292 GCF_018294505.1 Triticum aestivum
GGTTGGATTTTGTGTGGAGGCTATATATACCCCTCCACCTCCTCTTCATTCTTGGAGAGAGCCATCAGAACACATACACAATTCCAACTCATATGTTCTGAGAGAGAACCACCTACTCATGTGTTGAGACCAAGATATTCCATTCCTACCATATGAATCTTGATCTCTAGCCTTCCCCAAGTTGCTTTCCACTCAAATCTTCTTTCCACAAAATCCAAATCCTATGAGAGAGAGTTGAGTGTTGGGGAGACTATCATTTGAAGCACAAGAGCAAGGAGTTCATCATCAACACACCATTTGTTACTTCTTGGAGAGTGGTGTCTCCTAGATTGGCTAGGTGTCACTTGGGAGCCTCTGACAAGATTGTGGAGTTGAACCAAGGAGTTTGTAAGGGCAAGGAGATCGCCTACTTCGTGAAGATCTACCGCTAGTGAGGCAAGTCCTTCGTGGGCGATGGCCATGGTGGGATAGACAAGGTTGCTTCTTCGTGGACCCTTCGTGGGTGGTTGCTTCTTCGTGGACCCTTCATGGGTGGAGCCCTCCGTGGACTCGCGCAACCATTACCCTTCGTGGGTGGAGCCCTCCATGGACTCGCGCAACCGTTACCCTTCGTGGGTTGAAGTCTCCATCAACGTGGATGTAGGATAGCACCACCTATCCGAACCACGGGAAAAACATCCGTGTCTCCAATTGCGTTTGAATTCTCCAAACCCTTCTCTTTACATTCTTGCAAGTTGCATGCTTTACTTTCCGCTGCCAATATACTCTTTGCATGCTTGCTTGAATTGTGTGATGATTGCTTGACTTGTCCTACAATAGCTAAAATCTGCCAAGAACTAAAATTGGGAAAAGGTTAAGTTTTTATTTGGTCAAGTAGTCTAATCACCCCCCCCCCTCTAGACATACTTTTGATCCTACAAGTGGTATCAGAGCTTTGGTCTCCATTTGCTTTGATCTCCATAGCTTTTGGTGGTCATAGACTTGGTTTCACAACCTAGGAGAGTATGGCGTCTAGCGAGGGAAATTATCACCGTAGAGGTCCTTACTTTGATGGTACTAATTTTGCTAGTTGGAAGCATAAAATGAAAATGCATATTCTTGGACATAACCCCGCCGTTTGGGCTATTGTGTGTGTTGGTTTGCAAGGTGACTTCTTTGATGGGAAAGAACCAAACCGTGAAGCTACCGCGGATGAGTTGAAGATGTTGCAATACAATGCTCAAGCTTGTGATATTCTCTTCAACGGATTGTGCCCCGAAGAATTCAACAAAATCAGCCGTCTTGAGAATGCA
>NW_025276093.1:0-1292 GCF_018294505.1 Triticum aestivum
GCCCCGGAGACGCGTCCCGCCTCTTCGGAATGCCACCACACCACCCCGCATGTATGAGGGCCCGGTGCGACGCTCCGGTGGCATTGCTACCCCCGAGTGCCCCCGTCCCGCCTAACCCTGTAGCGTTTGACCAGGGGATCTACCTCTTTGACTTTGCACGGACGGGCTTTGACCAATGGACCTCCCCACCCGGTTGTGTTAGGTCAGCCCATAGGAACACTTTGGAGCAACATCCGGGAAGTCGCACAGGAAGATCCCCTCCGTGTTGGCCCCACGCGTCCGTTTCCCCCCTCCAGGTGCCGGTGGCAGCGCCGTTCGTGAAGGGGGCACACCCCGGACACGCGTGCTGGGCGTTTGCAACCGCGACAACACTTCCAGACTTGTGAGAGGCCGCCGGCGCAAGATTTGGCGGCATGCTAGCCCCCGGAGGCCGCCGGCCACAGCCGTAGACGCGCGAAGGGCAATCCGCGTAGAGGGAATTTTTCGGATACTTCTCCATCATCAAAAATTATGAAAAAATACCATCGTTCCTATAGCACATGTGCCCACGACGTGCAAAAAAAATCATGATTTTATCGCGCTCCGAGTATTTAGTAATATTGACGCCGCATCGTTACCGCAAAACGACTACTACCATGTCATCGCCGTCCGTGAGGGGGGCCACGCCCCGGAGACGCGTCCCGCCTCTTCCGACATGCCACCACACCACCCCGCATGTATGAGGGCCCGGTGCGACGCTCCGGTGGCATTGATACCCCCCCCCCTAGTGCCCTCGTCCCGCCTAACCCTGTAGCGTTTGACCACAGGATCTACCCCTTTGACTTTGCACGGACGGGCTTTGACCAGTGGACCTCCCCACCCGGTTGTGTTAGGTAAGCCCATAGGAACACATTGGAGCAACATCCGGGGAAGACCCACAGCAAGATCCCCTCCGTGTAGACCCCACGCGTTCGTTTCCCCCCTCCAGGTGCCGGCGGCAGCGCCGTCCGTGAGGGGGGCACACCACGGACACGCGTGCCGGGCGTTTGCAACCGCGACAACACTTCCAGACTTGTGAGAGGCCGCCGGCGCAAGATTTGGCAGCATGCTAGCCCCCGGAGGTCGCCGGCCACAGCCGTAGACGCGCGAAGGGCAATCCGCGTAGAGGGAATTTTTTGGATACTTCTCCATCATAAAAAATTATGAAAAAATACCATCGTTCCTATAGCACATGTGCCCACGGCGTGCAAAAAAAATCATGATTTTATCGCGCTCCGAGTATTTAGTAATATTGACGCCGCATCATTACCGCA